>NW_019946704.1:0-5630 GCF_002910315.2 Salvelinus sp. IW2-2015
TGCTGGTAGACACCCTACGTCTGTCCTGACTAAATTCCCCTTCTCAGGGTATTCGGCTCCACTGACAGCTAAAATGTACTTACCATCTGGGAATTCCTTCCTGATTCACACAACATCCACAGACACTACACCGCTGGACACTGACCAACTGATACGCAATCTTATTCTGGGGAACACACTGTAAACACAGACCGCAGAGAACAACTGCAAATCTCCCTAGGCTGAACATCACAACTGACCCCATCTGACCACACCGCTGACACCCACTTGAAAACAACACACACTGACCCGACTGACGCCAGCTTAGGGACACATTTGTATGGAACAACCTCAGGGGCTTGACTGGCCACTGATCAGGGCACACGGCAGACTAAAGCCCTGACCCCACCTACTTAGGAACTCAATAACAAACCATCACTCAGAACCACCACTGATACCGAGGACCGGGCTTAACACGACACACCCAAACCTGAACAAACACAACCACACTGAACTAAAAACCCACTACGACACCACAAACGGCACAACTGTTGACGGCCACTGACCCCACACTAAAACTCGCCATGACATGGAGAGGGAAGGAACACACGCTTTAAACATGACCCCAATAGATACACACACCAATGGGGATGAACCCTTGGAGGAGGTAACACACCAACTGGGAACGGACAATCTAACAACAACTGTGACCTCACTGACCAAGGCACATGACCCCGCTGACCCCGCTGACACGACACACTGACCCCCACTGACACACACACTGACCCCACTGACACACATCACACTGACCAAACGACCTATATACGACACACCACCTTAAGGGAGCAACCCACGGATACGTTTAGAGAACAGCAACACACTGACCCCCACTGACGCACTTACCCCAACTGACACAGACTCAAGATGACAGCTTAGAGAAGTAACGGTTAAACACACTGAACGCCACTGACACAACAACCATCGCACCACACACCCCACTCGCCATCTCACTAGCCAGAGACACCAGGTAACGGGTTTAAGAAACACACACCAGACCTGCACTGAACCAACTGACACAACACACTGACCCGGCTGCACACGATGACGATACCTACCTCAAACAGGGTATTACGAAACTTTAAAACCAAGCGACACTAGGAAGGATCGCCGCTAGAAAGGTTTAGGATGTGAACAGGAGCTGTGAGAGACTCAAAACCTGACTCGGGAGGAGGAACATTTCTGCATTTGTCTGAAGTGTGAAGTTCTTCTGGCCCTGCTCACCACCAATGATACCCACTTAGTACAAACACAAGCAAAAAGTTTAAACTCCACACCGAGTCTACATCTTGTATGCACGACAGGCACATTCAACCCTACAACACACACACACACAGCACAACACACACACACACAACACAGTAAAAAATTACACATTAGACAACTCACTACATTTCCACACACACCACAACCAAAAGGACAACGTACAACACACACACAAAGACAAGGAGCACAATCAACACACCCACACACACACTGACCTAAAACATCGTAATTCGCTATCGACATAATTCTCGTTACGAGTCTTGTGTCACGTGTTCACTCCATTAGCAAGAAGAGAAAAAAATTGAGAAAAAGAGGATCATTGTCAATTTGGACATTGGAGGTCAAAAGAGAGGTGACATCAGGATCGACGAGAAATATTCACCCCCCACCGCCCCCTGAGCCTGCTGCCAGTGATGACGCCCGCTGACACACCATGACTTCGCCGCTGACCCGCCCGCTGTTACGACACACACTTGACCCCAGCTGACACACACCTGACCCCGCTGACCAGCACCACCACTGCCACTGACCCGGCTGACCCCACTGACCCCAGCTGACACAACACCTGACCCCCGTGACACACACACACTGACCCCGCTGACACACACACTGACTCCCGCTGACAACACACTGACCCCCTGACACACTAACACACTGACCCCCTGACACACACACTGACCCCGCTTACACACACACTGACCCCAGCTGACCCCGCTGAGACACACCATGACCCTCGCTGACCCGCTGCAACAACACTGACCGCTGACCGACACACCACACTGACCCAGCTGACACACACACTGACCCCGCTGACCCGCTGACACCCACACTGACCCCGCTTGACACCGACTGACCCCGCTGATCACACACTGACCCCGCTGACCCCTGCGACCATGCCACTGACACCCTACCCACTTACCCCACTGACACACACACTGACCCGCTGACAAACACCTGACCACTCACACCATGACCCCGCTGACTCCCGCTGACACACACACTGACCGCGAGCTGACCACCGCTGACACACAACACTGACCCGCTGACACACATGCACTGACACACACTGGACACATCACATCTGGCTACCCACTGACACACACACTGACCCCGCTGACTCCGCTGACCACACACATGACCCCACTGACCGCAGACTGACCCACTGACACACACACTGACCCACTGACACACATACACCTGACCCGCTGACCCCACTGACACACAACTGACCCCGCTGCACCAGCTGACACACACACATGACCTCGCACTGACCCCGTGACCCCACTGACACAGCAACTGACCCCACTGACCCCGCTGACAACACACACTGACCCCACTGACACACACAACTGACCGCACTGACACCCACTGACCTGACCCACTTACCCCACTGACACACACACTGACCCCACTGGACACACACACTGACCTCCCTGACCCCACTGACACACACACTGACCCCGCTGACACCGTCACTGCGACACACCCACTGACTACATCACACTCTGATTCTTTCGGCATGACCAACTGACAACACCAACACTGACCCCACTGACACACAGCAGCCTGACCCCTACTTACCCTCCACTGAACAACACACTGACCTCAACTGACCCACTGACAGCATCACACTGACACGCCGTGACTCAACCGAATGACCATACACTAACTCACCCTTTAAAACAACACTTTTCAATAACACTACTATTTTTTATTTCCTGTCCTCCACACATATCGCTCATTATGTCATTATGCCTTCCATTCCTCCAGTGGAAACTTTACTTGGCGCCATTATGTGTGTGTGTGTGTGTGTGTGTGTGTGTGTGTGTGTGCACATATTTGTGATTGTGTGTGTGTGTGTTTGAGTGTGTGTGCATGTGTGTGTGTGTGTGTATTGTATAACCAGCTCTCACAGTCTCACGTAACAATTAGACGTTCATCCATGTTTGTCAAACATCAAAATACAGAAGTTGTTCCAAATGTCACATTTTGAAGTGTTTAAGGTTGCTCAGGCATTAACTCCACTGTTGTAAGGTTAGGGTTCAGCCTGAGGCTAAACCTTTCTTTGTCTATATTTTCTCAGAGAAAATGTTTTATCTGTACATTCAGAGATGTTATTTTACAGGACGTCCTCATGCATCCTGTCCAAAACAGTGCGGAACAGTTTGTGCAAATGTTATGACAACATTTTGTGACGTTGTTTGTTTGTTCTGGTCTTCGGCAAGGGTTTTTTCAGCTGTTCGTACACACAACATTTATTCTCAAGGCAATCCGAAGTCGGTAGTCGAAGTCTATGCCCATTCCTTGTTGATTGGTTACAGGTGGGATTCTTCAATTCATTCTTTATTGTCATTCAACGAGAGACTAATAATTTTCATGCAAATGTTTTCTATTGAGAAGTCCTGCACCGAACATCTTAGTTAGATGTAAAATTGCGCTACCAAGATCCACTCGGCAAAACGTCAAAATTAATGACAAACTTCTTGAGTTATCTTACATTAATTCGGACTATTTTGAGGCTATGGCGTCACAAGGTGGACAAAGGTCTATAAAGGGAGTATGTAAGCACACTTGTTCGGTTCATGCGGGAGGCTTAACTCCCACTCTCTACTTTACCTATTGTAACTCAGGGACAGGTGAGGTCAGGATCATTCATTTTTCTGTTCACTTCATCTGAAGAGACTTTTCGAGGAAATAGAACATAAAACAGTATAATGAATATAGGAGGAGAACCTTGGAGAGCGAGAACTATGGAGAAAAATTATTGTGTGTGTGGTGTGTGTGTGTGTGTGTGTGTGTTACAGTATGTGCGTGTGTTGTACGTATGTACTGTGTGTGTGTGGTTGTGTGTGTGTTGTGTGTGTTGTGGTTGTACAGTAGTGCGTGTGTTGTACGTATGTATGTGTGTGTTGTGTTTGTGTGTGTGTGTGTGTGTGGTGTGGTGTGTGTGTCTGTACAGTATGTGCGTGTGTTGTACGTATGTACTGTGTGTGTGGTTTGTGTTTGTGTGTGTGTGTGTGTGTGGTGTGTGTGGTGTGTGTCTGTACAGTATGTGCGTGTGTTGTACGTATGTACTGTGTGTGTGTTTGTGTGTTGTGTGTGTGTGTGTTGGTGTGTGTGTGTGGTGTGGGTGTGTGTGTGTTGTGTGTGTGTATGTTTGTGTGTCTGGGCATGTGCCTGCCTGTGTTTGTTTTTCTATCAGAGAAAAATTAAAGTTATTGAAGTTCAGCCATGAGGAAGGACATGAGAATCCCATGGGGAAGGACATGAGGAAGACAAGAGGAAGGACATGAGGAAAGACATGAGAAAGGACATAAGGAATTCCATGAGGATCCATGAGGAATCCCATGAGGAATCTCATGAGGAAGGAATGAGAACCATGGAAGGACATGAGGAAGACAAGAGAAAGGACAAGAAAGGACAAGAGAAGGACAGAGAAAGGACAAGAGAAAGGACAAGAGAAAGGACATGAGAAAGGACATGAGGAAGGACATGAGGAAGGACATGAGGAAGGACTAGGAAGACAATGAGGAAGACAATGAGGAAGGAAAATAGGAAGGCAATGAGGAAGGACAAGAGGAAACAATGAGGAATGAAGAAGAAGGAAGACATGAGGAAAGACAGGGAGAACAGGAGGAATGAGAACATGAGGAAGACATGAGGAAGGACATGAGGAAGACATGAGGAAGAACATGAGGAAGAAATGGGAAGAACATGAGGAAGACATGGGGAAGAACATGAGGAAAGAACATGAGGAAGAACATGAGGAAGAACATGAGGAAGAACATGAGGAAGGACATGAGGAAGAAAATGGGAAGAACATGAGGAAGGACATGGGGAAGAACATGGGGAAGAACATGAGGAAGACTGTGGGAAGAAATGAGAAAACATGAGGAAGAACATGAGGAAGACATGAGGAAGAACATGAGGAAGAACATGAGGAAGAACTGAGGAAGAACATGTGGAAGAAGAGGAAGAACATGGGAAGACATGGGAAGAACATGAGGAAGAACATGAGGAAGAACATGAGGAAAGAACATGGGAAGGACATGAGGAAGAAAATGTGGAAGAACATGAGGAAGATGGGGAAAACATGGGGAAGACATGTGGAAGAACATGAGGAAGAACATGTGGAAGAACATGAGGAAGAACATGAGGAAGAACATGAGGAAGGACATGAGGAAGAACATGAGGAAGAACATGAGGAAGAACGTGAGGAAGAACATGTGGAAGAACATGAGGAAGAACATGAAAGTGAAAGTAGCACGGTTTACTTGATTTATTAATACATCAATTATTTGAACCAACAAAAGGATATTTTATAGGAG
>NW_019946704.1:5655-25696 GCF_002910315.2 Salvelinus sp. IW2-2015
TGCCTGTAAACAGGCCCCATTTGGTATCCATACCTCCTACACCCCCTCAAAGTGTCCTGACCCCCTGCTGTAACAGCCCCATTACATCCATAGCCTCCTACACCCTCCAAAGTCCTGACCCCCTGCTGTAACAGCCCCTTATCATACCTCTCCACCCTCCAAAGTGTCCTGACCCCCTGCGTGTAACAGTCCCTTATCATACCTCCTACACCCCTCCAAAGTGTCCTGACCCCCTGCTGTAACAGCCCCATATTCATTACCTCCTACACCCCTCTCACCGACACACTACAGGAAGGAGGGATTTCAGACACAGTTGTAATGCTCTAAGAGGTTGTTGTGACAAGTATCATAATACATGACCTTAAAGAGGCACTGCAGTTGAAACAATAACAAAGAAGTCAGCCCTCCAGTGCTTTGGTAAATAGCTAAGGGATGGGTTTGGAGAAATATAACCACTCTCAAATTCATAGACAGAGTTCTGGATCCAAGGACTGATCATCCATGAGATCAAATGACAGTTTTAACCATTGTTTGAGGCTATACATGTTTTAATTACAAATAAATTGTTTACAAACAATGGAGTAAAAGCAGTTTATATTTTTGGTTCAGATGTGCTACGAACGACACTGAACTAAGCTCATAATGCATTTATAAGTTATATTCTTAAAGAATCAATAAAGTATATATCATTGATTTATAAGTCCCAAAACAGATGTAACAATCACAGATTGCCACTTTAAGTATTCAACTTGATGATGTAAAGTAGTACTAAATTGCCTATTTCAATCATGTATTAGTGCACTCAGATGTATATTTTATCTTACGGTACTTAGATTAGGCTAGACAAGGCTGGATTTTTATGTGTTATTTTCCTCAATAACTTCCTTTCGTTGTTAATTTATCCTGTATTCTGTGCTCATGGGATTGTTGGCCTTCCTTTCAGCAGAGTGTTTGAGAGATGTTTCAACGTAGACCACAGAGATGCGTAGACCTCTGCAAATAGCTGCTAAGGAACAAACTCATTTACACAGTCTTTGCAGACAATAACAATTTTCAAAACAACAGCACCTATTGCAAGTGAATGGTCATTATGTTGAATATTATATAGTTCTCATAATTGTAACGTACTGAAAAAGTCCAAGAAAAGTAGTCATGTACAGTACCAGTCAAATGTTGGACACACCTGCTAATTCAATTGACTTCTATTTGAGAAGTCCTGCACCGAACATCTTAGTTAGATGTAAAATTGCGCTACCAAGATCCACTCGGCAAAAACGTCAAAATTAATGAAAACTTCTTGAGTTATCTTACATTAATTCGGACTATTTTGAGGCTATGGCGTCACAAGGTGGACAAAGGTCTATAAAGGGAGTATGTAAGCACACTTGTTCGGTTCATGCGGGAGGCTTAACTCCCACTCTCTACTTTACCTATTGTAACTCAGGGACAGGTGAGGTCAGGATCATTCATTTTTCTGTTCACTTCATCTGAAGAGACTTTTCGAGGAAATAGAACATAAAACAGTATAATGAATATAGGAGGGAACCTTGGGAGAGCGAGAACTATGGAGAAAAATTATTGTGTGTGTGTGTGTGTGTGTGTGTGTGTGTGTGTGTGTCTGTACAGTATGTGCGTGTTGTGTTGTAAGGTATGTACTGTGTGTGTGTGTGTGTGTGTGTGTGTGTGTGTCTGTACAGTATTTGTGCGTGTGTTGTACGTATGTACTGTGTGTGTGTTTGTGTGTGTGTGTGTGTGTGTGTGTGTGTGTGTGTGTATGTTTGTGTGTCTGGCATGTGCCTGCCTGTGTTTGTTTTTCTATCAGAGAAAAATATAAAGTTATTGAAGTTCAGCATGAGGAAGGACATGAGGAATCCCATGGGGAAGACATGAGGAAGGACAAGAGGAAGGACATGAGGAAAGGCATGAGAAAGGACATAAGGAATTCCATGAGGAATTCCATGAGGAATCCCATGAGGAATCTCATGAGGAAGGACATGAGAAAAGACATGAGGAAGGACATGAGGAAGAACATGAGAAAGGACATGAAAAAGGACATGAGAAAGGACATGAGAAAGGACATGAGAAAGGACATGAGAAAGGACATGAGGAAGGACATGAGGAAGGACACGAGGAAGACATGAGGAAAAACATGAGGAAGAACATGAGGAAGGAAAGAGGAAGGACATGAGAAAGACATGGAAGAACAGGAGGAAGACATGAGGAGGACATGGGGAAGAACATGAGGAAGAACATGGGAAGAACATGGAGGAAAGAACATGAGGAAGGAACATGAGGAAGAACATGAGGAAGGACATGAGGAAGAACATGAGGAAGAACATGGAGGAAGGACATGGGGAAGGACATGTGGAAGAACATGAGGAAGAACATGAGGAAGGACATGAGGAAGAACATGAGAAGGACATGGAAGAACATGAGGAAGAACATGAGGAAGAACATGAGAAGGACATGAGGAAAACATGAGGAAGAACATGAGGGAAGAACATGAGGAAGAACATGGGAAGGACATTGAGGAAGAACATGAGGAAGACATGAGGAAGAACATGGGGGAGGACATGAGGAAGAACATGGAAGGACATGAGGAAGGACATAGCAGAAACATGAGGAAGAACATGAGGAAGAACATGAAAGTGAAAGTAGCACGGTTTACTGATGCATTAATACATCAATTTGAACCAACAAAAGGATATTTATAGAGCCATCTAAATAAATGGCTCTGGGTGTTTTTGTAATCTAAAATGTGTGTGGTTGTTGATGTCCCCATAGAAACTGTTCCAGCAACTGATGCCAACCGCGTCGCGGGATCCAATCGCAAAAACTAGCTAGCTAGAAACTACATTTTTTTCAAAAGACTTTCAAAACTTTCCAAAACAACAATCTACCAAAACACCTGTACATGTCATATTGGACAGGAGGACAGAGAGAGTCTGTCTGAGCATCTAACACTGAGGATGGATTTCAGAGCGCCTTCTCTTGCCCTTCTCTTGCTTAGGGATGGGAAATTTGCATGAATAAAGCGAAGAAAACAAAACTATTTTGCCAATATCTTCTCATTACCTTAACAACATGCCAAAAGTCCTAGGTTGAGTCTCAAATGGAACCCTGTTCTGTCACACCCTGATCTGTTTCACCTGTCCTGTGCTTGTCTCCAACCCCTCCAGTTGTTGCTCATTCCCAATTATCTCCCTTGCATTTATGCATTTGCTTTCTGTTTTTCTGTTGCCAGTTCGTCTTGCCTCCTTAAGCCTTCCAGCGTGTTTTTCCCATACTCCTGTTTTTCCTCTACCCCTTGTTTTTTCTAGATTTTCCGTTTTTGACCACTCTGTCTGCCCTGACCCTGGGCCTGCCTGCCGATCCGTACCTTTCTGACTCTGCCCTCGATTACCGACCTCCGCCTGCGGTTGACCTGTCATCTGCCTGCCCCCTGTTTTGTTAATAAACATATGTGATTCGAACTGTCTGCATCGGGTCTTATTCTGAGGTCTCATATATCCCCTACATAGTGCACTACTTTTGACGAGGTTAGATAGCGCAATGCTCAAAAGTAGTGCACTGTGTATAGAACAGGGTGTAATTTGGGAAATATCCAAAGTCTCCTCTATAGTCTACCAGTTGGGATAATGACAGGATAATGCCCATGGAAATGAGGAATCAGTCCCATGAAAGATGCAATGGACTTGGTCTATGGAGCTGACCCCCTGCTGTAACAGCCCCATATCATACCGCCTCCCATCTCCAAAGTGTCCTGACCCCCTGCTGTAACAGCCCCTTATCATACCTCCTCCACTCCTCCAAAGTAACCTGACCCCCTGCTGTAACAGCCCCATATCATACCTCCTCCACTCCTCCAAAGTAACTTGACCGCCTGCTGTAACAGTCCCTTATCATACCCTCCTCCACCCTCCAAAGTGTCCTGACCCCCTGCTGTAACAGCCCCTTATCATACCTCCTCCAACCCCTCCAAAAGTGTCCTGACCCCCTGCTGTAACAGCCCCTTATCATACCTCCTCCACCCCTCCAAAGTGTCCTGACCCCCTGCTGTAACAGCCCATATCATACCTCCTCCACCCCTCCAAAGTGTCCTGACCCCCTGCTGTAACAGCCCCATATCATACCTCCTACACCCCTCCACCGACACACTACAGGAAGGAGGGATTTCAGACACAGTTGTAATGCTCTAAGAGGTTGTTGTGACAAGTATCATAATACATGACCTTAAAGAGGCACTTTGCAGTTGAAACAATAACAAAGAAGTCAGCCCTCCAGTGCTTTGGTAAATAGCTAAGGGATGGGTTTGGAGAAATATAACCACTCTCAAATTCATAGACAGAGTTCTGGATCCAAGGACTGATCATCCATGAGATCAAATGACAGTTTTAACCATGTTTTGAGGCTATACAGTGTTTAATTACAAATAAATTGTTTACAAACAATGGAGTAAAAGCAGTTTATATTTTTGGTTCAGATGTGCTACGAACGACACTGAACTAAGCTCATAATGCATTTATAAGTTATATTCTTAAAGAATCAATAAGTATATATCATTGATTTATAAGTCCCAAAACAGATGTAACAATCACAGATTGCCACTTTAAGTATTCAACTTGATGATGTAAAGTAGTACTAAATTGCCTATTTCAATCATGTATATAGTTGCACTCAGATGTATATTTTATCTTACGGTACTTAGATTAGGCTAGACAAGGCTGGATTTTTATGTGTTTATTTCCTCAATAACTTCCTTTCGTTGTTAATTTATCCTGTATTCTGTGCTCATGGGATTGTTGGCCTTCCTTTCAGCAGAGTGTTTGAGAGATGTTTCAACGTAGACCACAGAGATGCGTAGACCTCTGCAAATAGCTGCTAAGGAACAAACTCATTTACACAGTCTTTGCAGACAATAACAATTTTCAAAACAACAGCACCTATTGCAAGTGAATGGTCATTATGTTGAATATTATATAGTTCTCATAATTGTAACGTACTGAAAAAGTCCAAGAAAAGTTAGTCATGTACAGTACCAGTCAAATGTTGGACACACCTGCTAATTCATAGGTTTTTCTCTATTTTCACTATTTTCTAGATTGTAGAATAATAGTGAAGAAATCAAACTATGAAATAACACATATGGAATCATGTAATAACCAAAACCTGGTTAAACAAATCAAAATATTTTTTTGATTTTAGATTCTTCAAAGTAGCCACAATTTGCCTTGATGACAGCTTTGCACACTCTTGGCATTCGCTCAAACCAGCTTCACCTGGAATGCTTTTTCCAACAGTCTTGAAGGAGTTCCCATATAGGCTGAGCACTTGTTGGCTGCTTTTCCTTCACTCTGTGGTCCAACTCATCCCAAAACATCTCAATTGGGTTGAGGTCGGTGATTGTGGAGGCCAGGTCATTTGATGCAGCACTCCATCACTCTCCTTCTTGGTCAAATAGCCTTTACACAGCCTGGAGGTGTGTTGGGTCATTGTCCTGTTGAAAAACAAATGATAGTCCCACTAAGCGCAAACCAGATGAGATGGCGTATCACTGCATAATGCTGTGGTAGTCATGTTGTTAAGTGTGCCTTACATTCTAAATAAATCACTGAAAGTGTCAACAGCAAAGCACTCCCACACCATGGCTGCGGTTCAAACTACCCTCGCCTTTGGGGGAATCCCCGTCAGCATCTTGGAGGGCGGTCCCAATGATTAGCCAAGCAAGGGAAGTTTGCATCGTAGTTTGCAAGTTTGCAGCCCCTCAGCCCTCCTTTTTTAGTCGAGTTTGCGAGTGTACAATTATGTTCACTCCGGGGCCTGAAACACCCCATAATTCAATTTGCGACAATTGTACATCCGCTAAGAAAAGTCCGCCAAAACTTAAAAACAACATCAATGGAGAAGTCAACATACAAGTGTAAGTAAAAACGAATGTGAAAAGCTTAGAAATTGTGCTACAAATGCACATGACGGCACAAACACMTTTCATTAAAGTAATGCTGTTTTTGTTAGGTTAGCTTTTGGAAATTGTAGAAATAAAACATTTTCCTTCTATAGAAGATCCAGCTAGGCAGGCACACATAAAAAGCACCCACTGAAAACACAATAATCGCGGGATGAAGTGACACATTTGAAGTGACACATTTCCGGGCAAGGGCGGTCCATTTAAAAATTGTTCCTTCCTTCCTCGCCACTTGCCCTGCAAGTGTATACTCGTCAGACATCATGATACATCATCAGAAGCGTCCACTTAATTTGAGGCTTGAGGGGATAGGGTGTGTCTTTTAAGTGTTTGGTCTGCAGCCCATCACACCTCCTCCTCCATGCTTCAGGGTGGGAACCACACATGCGGAGATCATGCGTTCACCTACTCTGCGTTTCACAAAGACACGCGGTTGGAACCAAAAATCTCAAAATTGGACTTATCAGACAAAAGGATAGATTTCCACAGGTCTAATGTCCATTGCTTGTGTTTCTTGGCCCAAGCAAGTCTCMTATTCCTATTGGTGTCCTTTAGAAGTAATTTCTTTGCAGCAATTTGACCATGAAGGCCTGGTTCACATGGTCTCCTCTGAACAATTAATGTTGAGATGTGTCTATTACTTGAACTCTGTGAAGGATTTATTTGGGCTGCAATTTCTGAGGCTGGTAACTCTAATGAACTTATCCTCTGCAGCAGAGGTAACTCTGGGACTTCCTGTCCTGTGGTGGTCCTCATGAGAGTCAGTTTCATCATAGCTCTTGATGGTGTTTGCAACTGCTACTGACCTTCATGTCTTAAAGTAATGGTGGACTGTCGTTTCTCTTCGCTTATTTGAGCTGTTCTTGCCATAATATGGACTTGGTTGTTTACCAAATAGGGCTATCTTCTGTATACCCCCCTCTACCTTGTCACAAAACAACTGATTTGCTCAAACGCATAAAGAAGGAAAGAAATTCCACAAATAAACTTTTAACAAGGCACACCTGTTAATTGAAATGTATTCCAGGTTACTACATTTAGAAGCTGGTTGAGATAATGCCAAGAGTCTGCAAAACTGTTCATCAAGGCAAAGGGTGGCTACTTTGAAGAATCTCAAATATATATATATATATATATACACTGCTCAAAAAAATATGCACATTTGTGGCTTGCTGGAGGTCATTTTGCAGGGCTCTGGCAGTGCACCTCCTTGCACAAAGGCGGAGGTAGCGGTCCTGCTGCTGGGTTGTTGCCTCCTAGCGCCTCCTCCACGTCTCCTGATGTACTGGCCTGTCTCCTGGTAGCGTCTCCATGCTCTGGACACTACGCTGACAGACACAGCAAACCTTTTGCCACAGCTCGCATTGATGTGCCATCCTGGATGAACTGCACTACCTGAGCCACTTGTGTGGGTTGTAGACTCCGTCTCATGCTAGAGTGAGAGCACCACCAGCATTCAAAAGTGACCAAAACATCAGCCAGGAAGCATAGGAACTGAGAAGTGGTCTGTGGTCACACCTGCAGAATCACTCCTTTTTTGGGGGTGTCTTGCTAATTGCCTATAATTTCCACCTTTTGTCTATTCCATTTGCACAACAGCATGTGAAATTTATTGTCAATCAGTGTTGCTTCCTAAGTGGACAGTTTGATTTCATAGAAGTGTGATTGACTTGGAGTTACATTGTGTTGTTTAAGTGTTCCCTTTATTTTTTTGAGCAGTGTATATATTTATTTTTTATTTTTTGGGGGGGGTTATTACGTGATTCATTATAGGTTATTTCATAGTTTTGATGTCTTAGATTCTTAGATTCTACAATGTATYAAATATAAAAAATATAGAAGAACCCTTGAATGAGTAGMTGTGTCCAAACGTTTGACTGATACTGTACATATGTAGAGTGGAGTAGGCAGGAGGCAGTCGCAGGTTTAGAACTACTGAGTTTATTAAAGCACTATATATATAAAAGCGGGACAAAACCCAAAGTGCAAAATAATCAAGTACTCCTGAAATAGTAGGAGAGATTTACAATGACCGACACAGACAAATGACAGAGGGAGTTTAAATACAGTGATAGAGTGGGGATTGGAACCAGGTGTGTGTAATGATGACGAGACAAGTCCGGGGTTGTTGAGTGAAGGGCGTTTGCCAGCATCAAGTTCGGCAGCAGCTAGAAGGCCGGCGACGCCGAACGCCTGAGCTGGACAGGAGGGGGAGCCAAAGCGAAGGCTGGTGTGACAGTATAAATGTAAGATCTTAATTTGATTACCCTGTTGTTGCAGGAAATGCAAACTTGTAGTTTATTTGAGGTTTAAAAAAACGTATAAAATGTGTTATTTCCACTGACTTGAATTGCCGAAACCAAAAATGTATCAACCCCTACAAAAACATCCATTAATTATAATCCACATTATAATCGACACATTTCCTGTTGCTGCAGGATTATTTTCCTGCTGTGAGAAACTGGTCAAGTTAAGGATTCTACACATCAAATCAAATCAAACTTTATTTGTCACATGCACCGAATACAATTGTGGATCTTACCGTGAAATGCTTACTTAGAGTACAAGCCCTTAACCAACAGCGCAGTTCAGGAAGAGTTAAGAAAGAATTGACCAAATAAACTAAAGTAAAAAATAAAAAATAATAAAAAGTAATACAATAACATAACAATAACAAGGCTATATAGAGGGGGTACCGGTACCGAGTCAGTGTGGAGGCTATATAGAGGGGGTACCGGTACCGAGTCAGTGTGGAGGCTATATAGAGGGGGTACCGGTACCGAGTCAGTGTGCGGGGGTACAGGTTAGTTGAGGTAATTTGTACATGTAGGTAGGGGTGAAGTGACTATGCATAGATAATAAACAGCGAGTAGCAGCAGTGTACAAAACAAATGGAGGGGGGAGGGAGTGTCAATGTAAATAGTCCGGTGGCCATTTGATTCATTGTTCAGCAGTCTTATAGCTTGGGGGTAGAAGCTGTTTAGGAGCCTTTTGGTCCTAGATTTAGAGCTCTGGTACCGCTTGCTGTGCGGTAGCAGGGAAAACAGTATATGACTTGGGTGACTGGAGTCTCTGACAACTTTATGGGCTTTCCTAGCGCCTTACGGTCAGATGCCGAGCAGTTGCCATACCAGGCAGTGATGCAACCGGTCAGGATGCTCTTGATGATGCAGTTGTATACCTTTTTGAGGATCAGAGGACCCATGCCAAATCTTTTCAGTCTCCTGAGGGGGAAAATGTTTTGTCGTGCCCTCTTCACGACTGTCTTGGTGAGTTTAGACCATTCTAGTTTGTTGGTGATGTGGACACCAAGGAACTTGAAGTTCTCAACCTGCTCCACTACAGCCCCATCGATGTTAATGTGGGCCTGTTCGGCCCGCCTTTTCCTGCAGTCCAGGATCAGCTCTTTTGTCTTGATCACATTGAGGGAGAGGTTGTTCTCCTGGTACCACACTGCCAGTTCTCTGACCTCCTCCCTATAGGCTGTCTCATCGTTGTCGGTGAGCAAGCCTATCACTGTTGTCACGCCCTGGCCTTAGTATTCTTTGTTTTCTTTATTATTTTAGTTAGGTCAGGGTGTGACATGGGGAATGTTTGTGTTTTATCGGTTTTGGGTGGTTATATGGTAAAGGGGGTGTTGGGTGTAGTGTATGGGTTTGTGTTGAGTGTATGTGTCTAGCTGTGTCTATGTTGGGTGTAAGTTGTCTAGGAGAGTCTATGGTTGCCTGAATGGGTTCCCAATTAGAGACCAGCTGATTTCTGTTGTCTTCTGATTGGGAGCCCTATTTAAGGTAGCCATAGGCTTTCGTTTGATGTGGGTAATTGTCTATGTTGAACGTTTGTAGCCTGTGTGGTGCACTACGTTATTTAGCTTCACGATCGTTTGTTGTTTTGTATAGTTTGTGTAAGTGTTTCGTTTTCATCTTCGTCGTTATAAATAAAGAAGATGGCTTATTTTCCAAATGCTGCGTTTTGGTCCGTCTCTCCTCCACACGATCGTGACAGAATTACCACCAATACAGGACCAAGCGGCATGTAAAGCGGCAACAGGACCCACCTACACAGGATTCTTGGACATGGGAGGAGATACTGGATGGTAAGGGGCCGTGGGCACAACCGGGAGAATATGCTTCCGTGAAGAGCTGGAGGCAGCTAAAGCCGAGAGGAGGCGATATGAGGAGGCAGCACGGAGACAAGGCTGGAAGCCCGTGAGTACAACCCAAAAATTTCTTGGGGGGGGCCTTAAAGGGAGTGTGGCGAAGTCAGGTAGAAAACCTGCGCCTACTCCCTGTACTTACCGTGGAGAGCGAGAGTACGGGCAGACACGCGTGTTACGCAGTAGAGCGCACGGTGTCTCCTGTACGCGTGCATAGCCCGGTTCGGTACATTCCAGCTCCACGTATCGGCCGGGCTAGACTGAGCGTTGAGCCTTATGTCATGAAGCCGGCCCAACGCATCTGGTCACCAGTGCGTCTCCTCGGGCCGGCGTACATGGCACCAGCCTTACGCATGGTGTCCCCGGTTCGCCTACATAGGCCGGTGCGGGTTATTCCACCTCCCCGCACTGGTCAGGCGACGGGAGCATACAACCAGGTAAGGTGGGCAGGCTCGGCGCTCAGGGAGCCAGTACGCATGCACGGTCCGGTATTTCCGGCGCCACCTCCCCGCCCCTACCCAGTACCACCAGTGCCTCCTCCACGCACTAGCCCTATGGTGCGTGTCTCAGCCTTTACCACCAGTGCCTAAACCACGCAACAAGCCTCCTGTGTGTCCCCAGAGTCCTGTGCGTCCTGTTGCTGCTCCCCGCACTAGCCCTGAGATGCGTGTCCACAGTCCGGTACCACCAGTTCCGGCACCACGCACTAGGCCTAATGTGCGCTCCCAGGGTCCAGTATGCCCTGTTCCTTCTCCCCGCACTAGCCTGAGATGCGTGTCCCCAGCCCGGTACCACCAGTTCCCGGCACCACGCACCAGGCCTACAGTGCGCCTCAGCCGGCAAGAGTCTGCCGTCTGCACAGCGATGCCTGAACTGCCCGTCTGCCAAGCGCCATCTGAGCCATCCGTCTACCCAGCGCCATCTGAGCCATCCGTCTACCCAGCGCCATCTGAGCCATCCGTCTACCCAGCGCCATCTGAGCCATCCGTCTGCCCCGAGCCATTAGAGCCGCCCGTCTGTCCCGAGCCGTCAGAGCCGTTCGTCAGTCAGGAGCCGCTAGAGCCATTCGTCAGACAGGATCTGCCAAGCCGCCAACCAGACAGGCCTGCCAGAGCCGCCAACCAGACAGGATCTGCCAGAGCCGCCAACCAGACAGGATCTGCCAGAGCCGCCAACCACACAGGATCTGCCAGATCCGCCAGCCAGCATGTGCAGCCAGATCCGCAGCCAGCCATGTGCAGCCAGATCCGTCAGCCACCATGAGCAGCCAGATCCGTCAGCCAGCCATGAGCAGCCAGATCCGTCAGCCAGCCATGAGCAGCCAGATCCGTCAGCCAGCCAGTGAGCAGCAGATCCGTCAGCCAGCATGAGCACCAGATCCGTCAGCCAGCATGAGCAGCCAGATCCGTCAGCCAGCCATGAGCACCAGATCCGTCAGCCAGCCATGAGCAGCCAGATCCGTCAGCCAGCCATGAGCAGCCAGATCCGTCAGCCAGCCATGAGCAGCCAGATCCGTCAGCCAGCCATGAGCAGCCAGATTCCGTCAGCCAGCCATGAGCAGCCAGATCCGTCAGCCAGCCATGAGCAGCCAGATCCGTAGCCAGCCATGAGCACCAGATCCCCAGCCAGCCATGGGCCGTCCCCCAGTCCGGAGCTGCCGTCCCCGTCCGGAGCTGCCGTCCTCAGTTCCGGAGCTGCCGTCCTCAGTCCGGAGCTGCCGTCCCTCAGTCCGGAGCTGCCGTCCCTCAGTCGGAGCTGCCGTCCTCAGTCCGGAGCTGCCGTCCCTCAGCCGGAGCTGCCCCTTGTCCTGGAGCTGCCCCTTGTCCTGGTGCTCTCCCTTATCCTGGTGCTGCCTCTTAGTCCGGAGCTGCCTCTTAGTCCGGGACTGCCCCTTAGTCCGGAGCTGCCCCTTAGTCCGGAGCTGCCCTTAGTCGGAGCTGCCCCTTAGTCCGGAGCTGCCCTTAATGGGTAATGTGAGGGGGGTCATTTGGAGGAAGCTAAGGAGGCGGTTAGTGACTGTGGTGGGGTGGGGACCACGACCAGTGCCGGAGCCGCCACCGTGGAAGGAAACCCACCCAAACCCTCCCCTAGACTGTGTGCTGGTGCGCCCGGAGTTCGCACCTTAAGGGGGGGGTTATGTCACGCCCTGGCCTTAGTATTCTTTGTTTTCTTATTATTTTAGTTAGGTCAGGGTGTGACATGGGGAATGTTTGTGTTTTATCGGTTTTGGGTGGTTATATGGTAAAGGGGGTGTTGGGTGTAGTGTATGGGTTTGTGTTGAGTGTATGTGTCTAGCTGTGTCTATGTTGGGTGTAAGTTGTCTATGGTTGCCTGAATGGGTTCCCAATTAGAGACAAGCTGATTTCTGTTGTCTCTGATTGGGAGCCCTATTTAAGGTAGCCATAGGCTTTCGTTTGATGTGGGTAATTGTCTATGTTGAACGTTTGTAGCCTGTGTGTGTGCACTACGTTATTTAGCTTCACGATCGTTTGTTGTTTTGTATAGTTTGTGTAAGTGTTTCGTTTTCATCTTCGTCGTTATAAATAAAGAAGATGGCTTATTTTCCAAATGCTGCGTTTTGGTCCGTCTCTCCTCCACACGATCGTGACAACTGTTGTGTCGTCATCAAACTTAATGATGGTGTTGGAGTCGTGTTTGGCCACTCAGTCGTGGGTSAACAGGGAGTACAAGAGGGGACTAATTACACACCCCTGAGGGGCCCAAGTGTTGAGGATCTGCGTGGCAGACGTGTTGTTACCTACCCTTACCACCTAGGGGAGGCCAGAAAGTCCAGGATCCAGTTGCAGAGGGAGGTGTTTAGTCCCGGGTCCTTAGCTTAGTGATGAGCTTTGTGGGCACTATGGTGTTGAACGCTGAGCTGTAGTCAATGAATAGCATTCTCACATAGGTGTTCCACATGTGGTGCACTATGTGGGGAATACCGTGTCTTTGAGACACCCGGGGTTAGTTCTCTAATGGTAACCATGGTGAATTAGCAAAACCTGTGTTGATTACACCTCCAACGATGCAGGGGGAAAATAGCTCTAGTTAATCTTGTTTAACTCACAGAAATGTATTGTGACAGCTGAGTCGCTTCGGACCAAGGCTCAGGCTAAATAAATGTAAATGGTATGGATCCACTGTGAAAACGAAGAAAAACAAACAAACATGAAAACAGCTGGGTCCAGTCTGGACTGAAGTCAGTGAAATAACTACTGACATATTGGGGAACTTTTTGCTCAAACATATTGTTTGGGTTAACATAATAGACAAGTTTTACAGCTGATAGAAACGTGAGTTCTTCAGTATATGTTGTGATAAACTGTAGCAGGAAGCTCTGACTGAATGACCGCCACCCTATTTTTCCAAATTAGCCAATAAACACGCAGGGAGATATTTGCGTGTAAAAGCACAGCTTCAGGGTTAGGTCACGTTTTATGTATCTAACAGACATGGAGGTTCATAATATCCTTATAATGAACTCCAACCGAAAAACACACATACASGGACTAATGATAACAGAGATCAAGGCCTGTTGATATTTCTGAGAGCAGAAGCTCTGCCCCGGGGAGACAAGCTGGTGTAGTGAGGAGAACTGTAAATGTTTCCAAAAGGAGACATGGCTGGTGTTGTTAAGAAAAGTGGATACTTAATCATCCATGGTACCCAGGAAGTGGTCCCTTTGACAGTAGAGGTGCGTGGGTAATATCTCTGAGGAAGTCAAGCCAGGAAAAAAGCCATATTAAAACCTATGTTGTGATAATTGCGTGATTTGCTCTATAACCCATTAGTTCATACGCCACCGTGATATACAATAYGGCTGAGAGAACAAAAAGACAAGTCACGCAGTAGCGAAATAAGGCCAATTGCTTGCTGGTATCACATGCTACAGTGGAAACATGTCATACTKTTTTGGTCCAGACAGCATCTTTTAGTCCAGACAGCATCAGATACATGGGCGCTGTTTCTCTCGCTCGGATTATTTCTCCCGTGAGATTCAGACACTTGCGAATAGGCAGATAATGATGAAAGCACAAAGAGACAAAAGAGTCATTATTTTATCATTGTAATTTATTTACTGATCAAATATTTGGGGAAGCCTGACTTCCCTTGGCATCCATAAATACGTCACTGCTCTTTGAAACTGCAGAGAATATGCATGCTCCATTTAGGCTCCAGAAGGATTGTTGGAGGAGGGAGCTCAATTCGTGTCGTTTCTGGTGCGGTGCACGTATGAAAGAACGGCCACTGGGGATTGGTCGATGGGGCTGCAAGGAATCCCATGATTCTTTGCATGGTTCAAAGCACTTCACATAGGAACATCTAAAGAAAGATCTCTCTACTGTTTGTCTCAGGATCAAGACAAGGTTAAGGACATATGTGGAATGAACATTCTGCTTTAACCACGTTAGAGGTCATATCTGCGGTTTAGGTGTATTTTGTAATCATGAAATAAATTCACTCACTAACTCACTCACTCACTCCCTCACACACTCATTCACTCACTAACTCACTCATTCACTCCACTCGCTCTATTTCTCTATCTATCTATCTATCTATCTATCTATCTATCTATCTATCTGTCTATCTGTCTATCTGTCTATCTGTCTATCTGTCTATCTGTCTCACTCACTCACTCACTCACTCACTCACTCACTCACTCACTCACTCACTCACTCACTCACTCACTCACTCGGTTTTCTAGTGTGCTGAGTATATCATCATTAATATGCTTTGTTTCGTGTCTGACTTATTGTGCGATATGAATCACTTAAATGTTTTGAAATAGCCTGAACAAGGCGTTCCTTTTTGTCAGGACACAAAATTCTGAAGATGCTAGTGAAAACAACAAATAGATCATTAGATGCTTGGCATTCTGACGATGAAAGTGAAAACAACAAATAGACCATTAGATGCTTGGCATTCTGATGATGTTGTTTCTTTCCCAGCTATTATTCTACCTATGTTCACATTCTTTATGGTGGTTGTGTACCTCCTACCGCCTGGCTATGTTTAATTTACTTCTTAAATGTCTGGCTGTTTTTATGTACCGCTACTTGTCTGACGTGTGTTTATGTACTTCCTACACTCTGGCTGTGTTTTTTGTACTGCTACAGTCCGGCTGTGGTTATGTATCCACAACAGTCTGGCTGTGTTGATGTACTCCCACTGTCTGGTTGTGTGATGTACTTCCCACAGTCTGGTTGTGTTGATTTACTTCCTACAGTCGACTGTGTGTTGATTTACTTCCTACAGTCTGGTGTTGGTGTTGATTTACTTCCTACAGTCTGGCTGTTTATGTACTTCCTACAGTCTGGCTGTGTTGATTTACTTCCTACAGCCTGGCTGTGTGTTTATGTACTTCCTACAGTCCGGACTGTTGTATTGTATTCTACATGTCTGACGTGTGTTATTTACTTCCTACAGTCTGACTGTGTTTGATTTACCTCTACTACGTCTGACTGTGTGTATTTACTTCCTACAGTCTGGCTGTGTGTTGATTTACTTCTACAGTCTGGCTGTGTGTTTATTGTACTTCCTACAGTTTGGCTGTGTGTTTATTTACTTCTACAGTCTGGCTGTGTTGATTTACTTCCTACAGTCTGGCTGTGTTGATTTACTTCCTACTGGTCTGGCTGTGTGTTTATGTACTTCCTACAGTCTTGGCTGTGGTTTATGTAGTTCCTACAGTCTGGCTGTTGTTTTTAGATGTGACTTCCCACAGTCTGGCTGTGTGTTTATTATTCCTACAGTCTGGTGGTGTTGATTACTTCCTAAGTCTGGCTGTGTTGTATTATGTACTTCCTAACAGTCTGGCTGTGTGTTTATGTACTTCCTACAGTCTGGCTGTGTGTTTATGTACTTCCTACAGTCTGACTGTGTTGATTTACTCTACAGTCTGGCTGTGTGTTTATGTACTTCCTACAGTCTGGCTGGGTGTTGATTTACTTCCTACAGTCTGGCTGTGTGTTTATATGTACTTCCTACAGTCTGGCTGTGTGTGATTTACTTCTACAGTCGCTGTTGTGTTTATGTACTTCCTACAGTCTGGCAGTGTGTTTATGTACTTCCTACAGTGGCGTTGTTGATTTACTTCCTACAGTCTGACTGTGTTTTATGTACTTCCTACAGTGCTGATGTGTTGTTTATGTATTCTACAGTCTGACTGTGTTGATTTACTTCCTACAGTCTGGCTGTGTGTTTATGTACTTCCTACAGTCGGACTGTGTTGATTTACTTCCTACAGTCTGGCTGTGTGTTTATGTTCTTCCTACAGTCGGACTGTGTTGATTTTACTTCCTACAGTCTGACTGTGTTGATTTACTTCCTACAGTCTGATGTGTGTTTATGTACTTCCTACAGTCTGGATGTGTGTTTATGTTTTACTACAGTCTGACTGTGTTGATTTACTTCCTACAGTCTGGCTGTGTGTTTATGTACTTCCTACAGTCTGACTGTGTTGATTTACTTCCTACAGTCTGGCTGTGTGTTTATGTACTTGCTACAGTGACTGTGTTGATTTACTTCCTACAGTCTGGCTGTGTGTTTATGTACTTCCTACAGTCTGACTGTGTTGATTTACTTCCTACAGTCTGGCTGTGTTTATGTACTTCCTACAGTCTAAAGTGTGTTGATTTACTTCCTACAGTCTGGTTGTGTGTTATATGTACTTCCTACAGTCTGGCTGTGTTGATTACTTCCTACAGTCTGGCTGTGTGTTTATGTACTTCCTACAGTTTGGCTGTGTGTTTATTTACTTCCTACAGTCTGGCTGTGTTGATTTACTTCCTACAGTCTGACTGTGTTGATTTACTTCCTACAGTCTAAATGTGTGTTTTTACTTCCATCAATCTGGCTGTGTTGATTTACTTCCTACAGTCTGGCTGTGTGTTTTATGACCTTCCTACAGTTGGCTGTGTGTTTATGACTTCCTACAGTCTGGCGTTGTGTTTTATGTACTTCCTACAGTCTGGCTGTGTGTTGATTTACTTCCTAACATTTGGCTGTGTATTATTATGTACTTCCTACAGTCTGGCTGTGTTGATTTACTTCCTACAGTCTGGCTGTGTGTTTATGTACTTCTTACATTCCGGCTGTGTGTTTATGTACTTCCTACAGTCGGACTGTGTTGATTTACTTCCTACAGTTTGGCTGTGTGTTTTATGTACTTCCTACAGTCGGACTGTGTTGATTTACTTCCTACAGTCTGGCTGTGTGTTATTGTACTTCCTACAGTCTGACTGTGTTGATTTACTTCCTACAGTCTGGCTGTGTGTTATGTACTTCCTACAGTCGGACTGTGTTGATTTACTTCCTACAGTCTGGCTGTGTTTTTATGTACTTCCTACAGTCGGACTGTGTTGATTTACTTCTACAGTCTGCTGTGTGTTATATGACTTCCTACAGTCTGACTGTGTTTGATTAACTTCCTACAGTCTGGTTGTGTGTTTATGTATTTCCTACAGTCTGGCTGGTTTGATTATCTTCCTACAGTCTGACTGGGTGTTTATGTACTTCTTACAGTCTGGCTGTGTAAACAAATTGATTTTTAAATGCTCTCTTAATTTCTCAGTAATTTCCAACTTCGATTTCTTTCACAGAGTGAGAACTATATGGATATGCTGTTTATATTTTGTCTTCAATGAAAGGAGTTCAAGAGACAATAACACACTGGAAGAAATATACCTCTGACGTCAGTATAGAGAGAAACGAGAGAGAGAAGGAGAAAGAGAAAGAGAAAGGAGGAGGATAGAGAGAGAGATAGAGGGCGGGATAGAGAGAGTGAGAGAGAGAGAGAAAGGAGGGATTGATAGACAGAAGAAGGAGAGAGAGAGCGAGAGAGCGAGATAGAGAGGGAGGGATAAGAGAAGAGAAAGGAGAGGGAGGAATTGATAAGACAGAGAGAAGAGAGAGAGAGAGCGAGAAGCGAGATAGAGAGGGGGGATAGAGAGAGAGAAAGGGAGAGGGAGGATTGATAGACAGAGAGAAGGAGAGAGAGAGCGAGAGAGCGAGATAGAGAGGGAGGGATAGAGAGAGGGTGAGGGATGGATGTATGGAGAGAGCGAGAGAGCGAGATAGAGAGGGTGGAGAGCGATAGAGAGAGATATGGAGAGGGTGAAGACAGGGTGTAATAAGAGGTTGAACTGGATTAGACACATGGCTTTAATGCTTTTTCCCACAGGAATTTCATCAAAATGTAAAATTATTCACAGTATATTTCTAGCCATAATAGACACCTGACCAATGAACTGCTCTGCCACTCCGCTCACCTTGACCTGTGGACCGTGTGGTCAATAAACACACAGGACATAATCCAAATAGTAATATCACACTGGAAGTGTCACTGTGGTGAGTTGTGGGCCTATTGTATCTTAATAACCAGTAATTCAGGTAAGTCAGTTCACATCATAGGATTACAGGAATACAAACATGAATGAAAAGAGCAGTCTAATTATCCGTTCAGATGTGAAACCTCTCACATCTCTCCTCTCTCAGCTGAGAGGACTGGGGACTGATGGGAGGTTAGAGGTCGCATGAGGAGTGATGATGTGCATGAGGATGGTGACTGATGGGAAGGTTAGAGGTCACCATGAGGATGTTGACTGATGGGAGGTAGAGGTGACCATGAGGATGGTGACTGATGGGAGGTTAGAGGTGACCAATGAGAGGTGAACTGTGAGGTTAAGAGATGACATGAGGAATGGTGAACTGGATGAGTAGAGTGACAAATGGTGACTGATGAGGTAGAGGTGACCCCATGAGGATGGTGACTGCTGGGAGGTTAGAGATGACATGAGGATTGTGACTGATGGAGGTTAAAAGGGTGACCCATGAGATGGTGACTGATGGGAGGTTAGAGGTGCCATTGAAGGGAATGGTGACCTGCTGGGAGTTAGAGGGACATGAGATGGTGACTGATGGGAGGTAGAGGTGGACAACTGAGGAGTGTGACTGATGGGAGGTTTAGAGGTGACCGATGAGGATGGAGCCTGATGGGAGGTTAGAAGGTGACCATGAGGATGGTGACTGATGGAGGTTAGAGTGACCATGACGGATGGTGACTGTGGGAGGTTAGAGGTGACCATGAGGATGGAGACTGATGGGAGATTAGAGGTGACCATGAAGGATGGTGACTGATTGGGAGGTTAGAGGTGACCATGAGGGGATGATGGAGGTTAGAGGTGACCATGAGGATGGTACTGATGGGAGGTTAAGAGGTGACCATGAAGGATGGGGACTGAGGAGGTTAGAGGTGACCATGAGGATTGGAGACTGAATGTAGATAGAGTGACCATGAGATGTGTGATGAGGTTAGAAGTGACCATGAAGGATGGGACTGATGGAAGGTAAGGTACCCCATCCGGAAGGATGGTGACTGTGGGAGTTAGAGTGACATAGACCTAAACTACTGTATTAAATAAGCCCTGCTACTGTTTGTATATAGCATTCACTACTGTGTATATAGCCCTCACTACTTGTTAATTAGCCTCCTCTACTTATATAGCCGCTCTCTATAAATCTCTCTACTGTATATAGCCCTGTCTAACTACTGTATATAGCCTCAACGTACTGTAATATAGCCTCTCCTAAAACTGTATTAGCGTTCTTCCTCTCTCTAACTAAACTGTATAATGCCTCTTCCTCTACGTATATAGCCTCATCTACTAACTGTCTTACTGTATATAGCCTCTCTAACTGTAGTAGGATAGCCTCTCTTACTGGGTATTTATTAGCCTCCTCTACTGTATTATAGCCTCCAAGCGGTATTATACGGTAATAATTGGGCCTCTCTCTGATAAATTACTGAACTTGTATATACCTTCCTCTCTAAAACTGTATAATTAGCCCTTCTGTCGATACTGTAAATAGCCCTCTCTCTACTCTTAAACTGTAAATAATAGCCCTCCCAATCTACCTGT
>NW_019946704.1:25721-28411 GCF_002910315.2 Salvelinus sp. IW2-2015
TACAGTCGGATGTGTGTTTATGTAATTTACCTACAGTCTGACGTGTTGATTTACTTCCTACAGTCTGGCTGTGTGTTTATGACTTCCTACAGTCGGACTGTGTTGATTTACTTCCTACAGTTGCTGGTGTGTGTTTATGTCTTCCTACAGTCGGACTGTGTTGATTTACTTCCTACAGTCTGACTTGTGTTGATTTACTCCTACAGTCTGACTGTGTTGATTACTTCCTACAGTTTGGATGTGTGTTATGTATTTACTACGTCTGACTGTGTTGATTTACTTCCTACAGTCTGGCTGTGTGTTATGTACTTCACCAGTGTGTGGAGCCTGTGTTTGATTACTCTTCTACTTTACCCTTAACCGTCTGTGTGTGGGATTACTTATGCTACTTCAGCAGTCCTGAAACTGTGTTGATTTACTTCTCTACGTCTGGCTGTGTGTTTATGTACTTGTCTACAGTCTGACTGTGTTGATATTACTTCCTACAGTCTGGCTGTGTGTTTAGTAACTTCTCTCTACAGTTCTAATGTGTTTGATTTATACTAGCCTTAACAATGATTCTGGTCTGTGTGTATTATAGGAACTTCTACCAGTACGACGCTAGTTGTTGATTTACTTCCTACAATGTCTGGCTGTGTGTTTAGGTACTTAACCTACAGCTATTTTGTAATTCCCTCACGTGCGTGTGTTATTGTACTTCCTACAGTCTGGCTAGATTAGGTTTTCCGATATAATTCCTTACTTATAATTAACTACCCAACCTAAGATATTCTTCTACACTCTCGTGTGAATATTGTATGATTTACATTTCCCACTACCAGTCTAATATGAGTTTAAGACTTCATACTGTTAAACACCGAGACAAAATCGGCCTGTTTGATTACTTCCTACAGTCATGGCGTGTTGTTTGACAATCCTACAGTCTCCTGTGTGTGTTATCACTCCTACAATCTGCTTTGTTGACTCGTTTCCTACAGT
The DNA here is from genome assembly GCF_002910315.2 of Salvelinus sp. IW2-2015. Lineage (NCBI taxonomy): Eukaryota > Metazoa > Chordata > Actinopteri > Salmoniformes > Salmonidae > Salvelinus > Salvelinus sp. IW2-2015. Next base: position 26,700 of record NW_019946704.1, read on the forward strand.
CCTGACTGTGGCATTATTTACTTCCTTACAGTTGGCTTGTGTTTAATTCTTAATCTCTACAGTCTGCTGTGTGAGTTTCTTCCTCGTCGGCTGGTTGCTTTATCTGTTGCTTGATATTCAAGTCTCGTGTTTTATGTACTTCCTATCAGTCGACCTGTCTTCGATTTACTTCCTACAGTTTTAGTGCTGTTTTACTGTAATTACCTACCAATTCGACTTGTTGATATACCTTCTTACTAGTACTGGACATGCTGTGGTTTATATGGTCACTTTCTACAGGTCTGTACCTCGTTACATAGTGGCACTGAATATTTACTGTCCTACACCACGTTCTTGCTGTGGTACTTTATTTTCTTCACTCCTTCCCAGATCCGAGACCTGACTTGGTTTTTCGTGATTTACTTCCTACAGTCTGGCTGTGTGTTTATGTACTTCCTACAGTCGGACTGTGTTGATTTACTTCCTACAGTCTGGCTGTGTGTTTATGTACTTCCTACAGTCTGACTGTGTTGATTAACTTCCTACAGTCTGGTTGTGTGTTTATGTATTTCCTACAGTCTGGCTGTGTTGATTTACTTCCTACAGTCTGACTGGGTGTTTATGTACTTCTTACAGTCTGGCTGTGTAAACAAATTGATTTTTAAATGCTCTCTCTAATTTCTCAGTAATTTCCAACTTCGATTTTCTTTCACAGAGTGAGACTATATGGATATGCTGTTTATATTTTGTCTTCAATGAAAGGAAGTTCAAGAGACAATAACACACTGGAAGAAATATACCTCTGACGTCAGTATAGAGAGAAACGAGAGAGAGAAGGAGAAAGAGAAAGAGAAAGGGAGGGAGGGATAGAGAGAGAGATAGAGGGCGGGATAGAGAGAGTGAGAGAGAGAGAGAAAGGGAGGGATTGATAGACAGAGAGAAGGAGAGAGAGAGCGAGAGAGCGAGATAGAGAGGGAGGGATAGAGAGAGAGAAAGGGAGAGGGAGGGATTGATAGACAGAGAGAAGGAGAGAGAGAGCGAGAGAGCGAGATAGAGAGGGAGGGATAGAGAGAGGGTGAGGGAGGGATTGATGGAGAGAGCGAGAGAGCGAGATAGAGAGGGTGAGAGAGCGATAGAGAGAGATATGGAGAGGGTGAAGACAGGGTGTAATAAGAGGTTGAACTGGATTAGACACATGGGCTTTAATGCTTTTTCCCACAGGAATTTCATCAAAATGTAAAATTATTCACCAGTATATTTCTAGCCATAATAGACACCTGACCAATGAACTGCTCTGCCACTCCGCTCACCTTTGACCCTGTGGACCGTGTGGTCAATAACACACAGGACATAATCCAAATAGTAATATCACACATGGAAGTGTCACTGTGTGGAGTTGTGGGCCTATTGTATCTTAATAACCAGTAATTCAGGTAAGTCAGTTTCACATCATAGGATTACAGGAATACAAACATGAATGAAAAGAGCAGTCTAATTATCCGGTTCAGATGTGAAACCTCTCACATCTCTCCTCTCTCAGCTGAGAGGACTGGGGACTGATGGGAGGTTAGAGGTCGCCATGAGGATGGTGACTGATGGGAGGTTAGAGGTCACCATGAGGATGGTGACTGATGGGAGGTTAGAGGTCACCATGAGGATGGTGACTGATGGGAGGTTAGAGGTGACCATGAGGATGGTGACTGATGGGAGGTTAGAGGTGACCATGAGGATGG
>NW_019946705.1:0-3351 GCF_002910315.2 Salvelinus sp. IW2-2015
AAGCTTTACAGATAAAAACCTGAGCGGACTACTGCGAAGCTTTACAGATAAAACCTGGAGGCTGTGACTATATGAAGCTTTACAGATAAAACCTGAGCGGACTTATGATAGAAGCTTTACAGATAAAACCTGAGGCGACTATGTGAAGCTTTAACAGATAAAACCTGAGCGGACTATGTGAAAGCTTTACAGATAAAACCTGAGCGGACTATATGAAGCTTACAGATAAAACCTGAGGCGACTATGTGAAGCTTTACAGATAAAACCTGAGCGACTATGTAAGCTTTACAGATAAAACCTGAAGCGGGACTATATTGAAGCTTTACAGATAAAACCTGAGCGGACTAATGTGAAGCTTTACAGATAAAACCTGAGCGGACTATATGAAGCCTTTACAGATAAACCTGAGCGGACTATGTGAAGCTTTACAGATAAAACCTGACGGACTAAGTATGAGCTTTACGAATAAACCTGAGCGGACTATGTGAAGCTTTACAGATTAAAACCTGAGCGGACTTATGAAGCTTTACAGATAAAACCTGAGCGGACTATGTGAAGCTTTAACAGATAAAACCTGAGCGGACTATGTGAAGCTTTACAGTAAAACCTGAGCGGACTATATGAAGCTTTACAGATAAAACCTGAGCGGACTATAGAAGCTTTACAGATAAAACCTGAGCGGACTATATGAAGCTTTACAGATAAAACCTGAGCGGACTATGTGAAGCTTTACAGATAAAACCTGAGCGGACTATAATGAAGCTTTACAGATAAAAACCTGAGCGGACTATGTGAAGCTTTACAGATAAAACCTGAAGCGACTATGTGAAGCTTTACAGATAAAACCTGAGCGGACTATGTGAAGCTTTCAGATAAAACCTGAGCGGACTATATGAAGCTTTACAGATAAAACCTGAGCGACATGTTGAGCTTTACAGATAAAACCTGAGCGGACTATGTGAAGCTTTACAGATAAAACCTGACGCGGACTATATGAAGCTTTACAGATAAAAACCTGAGCGGACTATGTGAAGCTTTACAGATAAAACCTGAGCGGACTATTGAAGCTTTTACAGATAAAGACCTGAGCGGACTAATGTGAAAGCTTTACAGATAAAACCTGGAGCGGACCTATATGAAGCTTTACAGATAAAACCTGAGCGGACTATATGAAGCTTTACAGATAAAGCCTGAGCGGACTATATGCAGCCATATTCCAGATGCAGCTAAAAAGTTAATTTTGACCCACTCGACTAAGAACATTTTTGTTACATTCGACCATAACATATTACATAGCCTACATCTCTCCAGTCGAGCTCGTGTTCATCAGACATTATCAAATCGTTTACATCTATGCAAATATCTGTAATCTAAGTGCCTCATTTTCTGTTTAATAAATTATACGGGTATTCATGGTAAGAAGGCGGGTGTGGGAGAAACTGTGTAAAATGTTCCTAAAGACGCAACTGTTTCTAATTGCGTTCGTCACTCCCCCGAGTGATCGCGGACATTATTTGTGACGCAACACTGACACCTAGTAGCCTTTAACAACTGAGATTAATAACTATATATTACAAAACCTAAATATAGCCTGAAGGTGAAGCTAGGCATTTTTATTATTATATTATTGATTGATTTAATTAGGTGTGTGAATTGTGGATTTAAATAAATACATTTATTACATCATATTTCAGTAATGGAAATGTTTATGATATTATTGATTGCAGCCGCCAGACTGTCAAACTGTTGCACAACTCTTTCGTTGCACCATTGAGCCTACTTTTAACTAATTCATTTGTTTATATTTTTCATATCACTAAAAAATATTCCACCTCGCACACCCACCAACATGCAAAATGTTATACTGTTTAAAGTAGCCAGAAAAACACAGCAACAAGACTGCCTGGGCGATAAGAAAATGGTTTGACCACATTTAGAAAATGCACGAGTCTTACCTTGCCGAAATAAACCACCTTTTGCATGCAAACTCTTGCTCCGTCGGGGGAAGGAGATAAATAATTGATCCGGAATCACCTTCAGTCAGTCCGCTAAGATTCCGAGCTCTGCGCTTTGAACGAGACTCTGAGTCAATAGACATGTCTCCAACATTTCGATCAACTCAAACGAGGGACAAAAAAAAACATTTAGGCTTCCCTCTTGATGAAAAATCCTCAGCAGAAATTAAGGACGGCAGTTTTGTAGAAGGTGATAGTGACTCCCAGTGTGAGTATTCGATATATACCTCCATCGATGGGGGATGTGTGAGTGCTGTGAGGGTACACCAGGCTACTGTGTGTGTGTGTGTGTGTGTGTGTGTATGTGTTTATCTGCAGACGTCGACTGGCGCGTAAAGGCAACGGGAGCGAACGGGAAAACGTACTGTGAGGCGAACTGCGGAGAGGAGAGGAGCAAGAGCGGAGCCGTCCCACAGACAGCCATTCAGTCACAGTACAGAGTAGGTACACAGTACAGCGGACACCCAATCAGTCACAGTACAGCAGACAGCCAGTCAGTCACAGTACAGAAAACAGCCAGTCAGTCATATTACAGCAGACAGCCAATCAGTCACAGTACAGCAGACAGCCAGTCAGTCACATTACAGCAGACAGAGACACACACAACACACACACCACACCCAACACACACAACACACACACACACACACACACACACACACACACACACACACACACACACACACACACACACACACACACACACACACACACACACACACACACACACCACACACACACCAGACTAACAGAGACAGGGATTCAAACTAGAATGTGTAAGTAGTGGAGTCATCTCACAACATGTAGCCTACAGTAGGATATCCACTAGCGGTTCTGGGGGGGGCAGGGGGGGGGGCAATTTTGACCCCTTGTGGCCCCCCTAAATGTGGAGTATGAAATAATTTTACATAACACATTTTTGCTGCCCCTCTAACAGTACAACTGGCCCCTCTAACAGTACAGCTGGCCCCTCTAACAGTACAACTGGCCCCTCTAACAGTACAACTGGCCCCTCTAACAGTACAACTGGGCCCTCTGACAGTACTACTGGCCCCTCTAACAAGTACAGCTGGCCCCTCTAACAGTAACTGGCCCCTCTAGCAGTACAACCGGCCCCTCTGACAGTACAACTGGCCCCCTCCTCAACAGTACAACTGCCCCTCTAACAGTACAACTGGCCCCTCTAACAGTACAACTGGCCCTCTAACAGTACAACGTCTTCTCTTTTTTTATTTATCTAGTATTCTTATTATTGGTGTTCTTCTTTCTTTTATTTTACTGTTATTAATCTGGCTTCTTCTAACAGTATCATGTTCCTGGCTCTCCTATTTTATCA
>NW_019946705.1:7624-16724 GCF_002910315.2 Salvelinus sp. IW2-2015
AGGAGCAGGAGCAGAGTAAGGCAGCCTGGGTCAACAGAAGTAGCAGAGAGAGGAGTAGGAGAGAGTAAGCAGCCTGGTCAACAGCGTAGCAGAGAGAGGAGCAGGAGAGAGTAGGTGCCTTGGTCAACAGAGTAGCAGAGAGAGGAGCAGGAGAGAGTAGGCAGCCTGGTCATCAGAGTAGCAGAGAGAGGAGCAGGAGAGAGTAGGCAGCCTGGTCAACAGAGTAGCAAAGAGAGGAGCAGGAGAGAGTAGGCAGCCTGGTCAACAGAGTAGCAGAGAGAGGAGCAGGAGAGAGTAGGCAGCCTGGTCAACAGAGTAGCAGAGAGAGGAGCAGGAGAGAGTAGGCAGCCTGGTCAACAGAGTAGCAGAGAGAGGAGCAGGAGAGAGTAGGCAGCCTGGTCAACAGAGTACAGAGAGAGGCAGCAGGAGAGGTAGGCAGCCTGGTCAACAGAGTAGCAGAGGAGAGGATCAGGAGAGAGTAGGACAGCCTGGTCAACAGAGTAGCAGAGAGAGGAGCAGGGAGAGAGTAGGCAGCCTGGTCAACAGGAGTAGCAGAGAGGGCCTCTGAGTGGTTCCCCAACTCCCACAATCACCATCTCCACTCTGCTGCCCCAAAGACTTTCATCTCCGTACCATTCAGAAAGTCAACGCTGACATCACCAGAGGGTGTGGCCTACTCCCCGAACGTGCACGTTGCTCCACACCACAACAAATCACCCCAGAGCATCTGCACGACCACTCCCACCCGAGGAAGCAGACAGTAGGGATGTTTACCAATTCTCTAAAGGACGTGGCACTTGTAGACAAACACCCCATGCAGCACTGGAAGAGACCACCCAGAGACCCCTACCAGACCACTGCACCACCAATGACCACCCAGACCCCTACCGACCACTGCCACCAGACCACCCTACCAGACACTGCCACCAGACCACCCAGACCCCTACCAGACCACTGCACACCAAAGGCCCCAGAGACCCCTACCAGACCACTGCACCACCAAGGAGCCCGAGACCCCTACCAGACCCACTGCACCACCAAGGAGCCCAGAGACCCCTACCAGACCACTGCACCACCAAGGAGCCCCAGAGACCCCTACCAGACCACTGCACCACCAAGGAGCCCCAGAGACCCCTACCAGACCACTGCACCACCAAGGGCCCCAGAGACCCCTACCAGACCACTGCACACCAAGGAGCCCCAGAGACCCCTACCAGACCACTACACCACCAAGGAGCCCCAGAGACCCCTACCAGACCACTGCACCACCAAGGAACCCCAGACCCCTACCAGACCACTGCACCACCAAGGAGCCCCAGAGACCCCTACCAGACACTGCACCACCAAGGAGCCCCAGAGACCCTACCAGACCACTGCACCACCAAGGAGCCCCAGAGACCCCTACCAGACCACTGCACCACCAAGGAGCCCCAGAACCCCTACCAGATCACTGCACCACCAAGGAGCCCCAGAGACCCCTACCAGACCACTGCACCACCAAGGAGCCCCAGAGACCCCTACCAGACCACTGCACCACCAAGGAGCCCCAGAGACCCCTACCAGACCACTACACCACCAAGGAGCCCCAGAAACCCCTACCAGACCACTGCACCACCAAGGAGCCCCAGAGACCCCTACCAGACCACTGCACCACCAAGGAGCCCAGAGACCCCTACCAGACCACTGCACCACCAAGGAGCCCCAGGCCCCTTCAACGCCCCACCAGACCCAGCGCACCCCACAGGCCCCACCCACCACCAGAGCATCACCACTTCCTTCGGCTTAGCCGGACCGGACCGGGCCCAGCCTACTACCCCGCACCAGACCACCACCTCTACCAGACCAGAGAGGAATCCCCACGGCCCAGACCTGGCCCCCCTCCACTCCACAGGGCCCAACAGCAGGACCAGCGCAGCTACGCAGAGGTCGTCAGAGGACAGGAGAACCCTGTAGGACTAAGTGAGATTAAACAGCTCCTCCAATACATCTGCACTGAACTGCACTAAACACACATGGATGCATGCATGCACACACACACACACACACACACACACACACCACACACCACACACACACCACACACACACAACACCACACACACACACACACACACACACACACACACACACACACACAACACACACACACACACACACACCACACCTATTGTACTAAACCTTTCACTTGTTCAATGAATAGGAATATTTATATTTTATATATATATACTGTATACAACATCAGACATTCATACAGATGGGCCCAAAACAGCACAGAAGAATACCAGAAAGCAACCTGGAACCAAAATATCCAAACACTCTTAGATAACTTTCTGGATACCACATTCACTCACAGTAAAGAAGGCATCAATCTAGCAGTAAAAAACATCAACTATATATTCAGGCAAATGGCAAAAGAAGCACAATTGAAATTTACAAAAAACAAAAAAGACCACAGATGACAACTGGTTTGAGGCAGATTGTAAAATTATAAGGAAAAAACTTAGAACACTATCCAACCAAAAGCACAAAGACTTAAATAATGGTGAATTACGCCTTCATTACTGTGAGACTTTAAAACTCTATAAACTCAGAACCAAAAAGGCACAGTACAACAGCAAGCAGCTGACACTAATTGAGGAGTCCATAAACACAAACAACGTCTGGCAAAATTAGAAAAAATTTAATTAAATTAAACAAGAGGAATTAGCGATACAAAATGGTGACATATGGACAACCCATTTTAAAACACTCTACAACACCGTTCAAATTGACACAAACACAGAGCAATGCCAAATTCATGAGAAGTTTGAATGGATTAGAAAAAGCTATAAAGGACAATCAAAGTCCACTGGACTCCCCAATTACTGACCAGGAGCTCTATAAGAAACTTCAGACCCTCAAATTTAAAAAAGCATGTGGACCTGATGGCATCCTAAATGAGATGCTCAAACTCACTAGTGCAAAATTTCAATTGGCTATATTAAAACTGTTTAATTTGATCCTAAGCGTAGGTTATTTCCCTGACATCTGGAATCAAGGACTCATAACCCCAATCTTTAAAAACGGAGACAAATTTGACCCTAACAATTACAGAGGCATTTGTGTGAACAGTAACCTGGGGAAGGTTTTCTGTAGTATTATAAAATGTAAGAGTTCTAAACTTCCTTAAAATGTCTTGAGTAAAAGCCAAATTAGATTTATACCAAAAAATCGCACGACTGATGATATTTACACCCTACCCACCCTGATAGATAAACATGTCCACCAAAATAATACCAAAATATACGCTTGCTTTATCGACTTCCAAAAAGCATTTGATTCTATTTGGCATACAGGACTGTTCTACAAAGTTATTAAAAGTGGTGTAGGGGGTAAAACATATGACATAATTAAATAAATGTATACTGGTAATATGTGCAGAATTAAAATTGGCAAGAAAAGAACAGAATTCTTTAACCAGGGGCGGAGCCTTCGCCAGGAATGCAATCTGAGCCCTGCACTCTTCAATATTTACATCAACGAATTGGCCACTATTCTAGAAAAATCCTCAGCCCCTGGTGTTAGTCTCCACAATTCAGAGGTTAAATGCCTACTCTTCGCAGATGACCTATGCCTGCTGTCACCCACAGCACATGGCCTACAGCAGAGCCTGGACCTGCTAGAGCAGTACTGCCAGACCTGGGCCCTGGCAGTAAACCCCAAAAATACTAAAATAATGATTTTCCAGAGAAGATCCAGATCTCAGGGAATTAGAACAAAGTTCTCAATATATATAGAGTACTGTACACACTACAATTACTTAGGTTTAAATATAAGCTCAACTGGACACCTTAATGAGGCAGTGAATGAACTGAGAGAGAAAGCACGCAGGGCATTATATGCCATTAAAAAACAATTTCAAATTGAAATGCAATTATATAAAACAATTAGAGAGTGTCATTACCCCAAATTTGAAACCCTTATTCAAGGTTTCAAAGACCTCTCTGATGAGGATAGGCTACCAGTCCTGTTGGGGGAGGATGCAGAGAGCTGTGGGTTGGCAGCGCACTACAATGCTGCCTGCCATAAGATGAGGGACAGTGTCTGACAGACCAATAAACCTGCACATGTCCTCTATTGTATGCTTATTGTTATTTTTCAATGTATGGTTATTTTGACCCTTGGTTATTGTTGTTACTGTTGTCCCATTGACAATTTWYATTCTTATTATTTTCATATTGTAAATATCCAAAGTAAGCTTGGGCAATATGTACATTGTTACGTCATGCCAATAAAGCAAATTGAATTGAATTGAATTGAGCGAGAGAGAGCGAGAGAGAGAGAGAGGGAGAGAGGTACCAGAGCAGCCAAGTCTAGGTCCAAGAGGCTTCTAAACAGCTTCTACCCCCAAGCCACAAGACTCCTGAACATCTGGTCAAATGGCTACCCAGACTATTCACATTCCCCCCCACCCTCCCCTATCCACACCACCGCCACTCTCTGTTGTCATCTATGAATAGTCACTTTAATTATCTCTACCTACATGTACATACTACCTCAACTAACCGGTGCCCCCACACATTGTCTGTACCGGCACCCCCCTGTATATATTGTTATTTTTAACTGCTGTTCTTTAATTACTTGTTAATTTTATATTTCATTCTGATCCATATTTTTTTTAACTGCCTTCTTGGTTAAGGGCTCGTAAGTAATCATTTCACTGTAAAGTCTACACCTGTTGTATTCGGCGCATGTGACAAATACAATTTGATTTGATTTGATCGTTGAGGGTTGGGTATCGTTGAGTGTTGGCCATCGTTGAGTGCTGGGCATCGTTGAGTGTTGGGCATCGTTGAGTGTTGGGCATCGTTGAGTGTTGGGCATCGTTGAGTGTTGGGCATCGTTGAGTGTTGGGCATCGTTGAGTGTTGGGCATCGTTGAGTGTTGGGCATCGTTGAGTGTTGGCTCGGGCATCGTTGAGTGTTAAGTATCGTTGAGTGTTAAGTATCGTTGAGTGTTATGTATCGTTGAGTGTTATGTACACACACACAACAATGTTCACACAATCACAAGTACAAATGTCATGTCTCACATCTACCAAGTATGTTTACACACTTTACACACACACTAGATATGAGAGGTTAAACTGACCGATCACTTCTACTAATGACTGTACAAACCAGATCATCATCTCTCTCCAGTCTGCCTGGCACGGCTTCATAATGACTGTACCAACCTGACGATCATCTCTCTCCAGTTGCCTGGCACGGCTTCACTAATGACTGTACCAACCGAACGATCATCTCTCTCCAGTCTGCCTGGCACGGCTTCACTAATGACTGTACCAACCAGACGTCCATCTCTCTCCAGTCTGCCTGGCACGGCTTCACTAATGACTGTACCAACCAGACGTCCATCTCTCTCCAGTCTGCCTGGCACGGCTTCACTAATGACTGTACCAACCAGGCGATCATCTCTCTCCAGTCTGCCTGGCACGGCTTCACTAATGACTGTACAACCAGACGATCATCTCTCTCAGTCTGCCTGGCACGGCTTCACTAATGACTGTACAACCAGTCGACCATCTCTTCTCCAGTCTGCCTGGCACGGCTTCACTAATGACTGTACCAACCAGACGTCCATTCTCCTCCAGTCTGCCTGGCACGGCTTCACTAATGACTGTACCAACCAGACGTCCATCTCTCTCCGTCTGCCTGGCACGGCTTAACTAATGACTGTACCAACCAGACGATCATCTCTCTCCAGTCTGCCTGGCACGGCTTCACTAATGACTGTACCAACCAGACGTCCATCTCTCTCCAGTCTGCCTGGCACGGCTTCACTAATGACTGTACCAACCAGACGTCCATCTCTCTCCAGTCTGCCTGGCACGGCTTCACTAATGACTGTACCAACCAGACGTCCATCTCTCTCCAGTCTGCCTGGCACGGCTTCACTAATGACTGTACCAACCTGACGTCCATCTTCTCTCCAGTCTGCCTGGCACGGCTTCACTAATGACTGTACCAACCAGACGTCCATCTCTCTCCAGTCTGCCTGGCACGGCTTCACTAATGATGTACCACCAGACGTCATCTCTCTCCAGTCTGCCTGGCACGGCTTCACTAATGACTGTAACAACCAGACGTCCATCTCTCTCCAGTCTGCCTGGCACGGCTTCACTAATGACTGTACAACCAGACGTCCATCTCTCTCCAGTCTGCCTGGCACGGCTTCACTAATGACTGTACCAACCAGACGTCCATCTCTCTCCAGTCTGCCGGGCACGGCTTCACAATGACTGTACCAACCAGACGATCATCTCTCTCCAGTCTGCCTGGCACGGCTTCACTAATGACTGTACCATCCTGACGTCATCTCTCTCCAGTCTGCCTGGCACGGCTTCACTAATGACTGTACCAACCAGACGTCCATCTCTCTCCAGTCTGCGCACGGCTTCACTAATGACTGTACCAACCAGACGATCATCTCTCTCCAGTCTGCCTGGCACGGCTTCACTAATGACTGTACAACCAGACGATCATCTCTCTCCAGTCTGCCTGGCACGGCTTCACTAATGACTGTACCCACCAGACGTCCATCTCTCTCCAGTCTGCCTGGCACGCTTCACTAATGACTGTACCAACCAAACGATAATCTCTCTCCAGTCTGCCTGGCACGGCTTCACTAATGACTGTACCAACCAGACAGCCATCTCTCTCCAGTCTGCCTGGAACAGCTTCACTAATGACTGTACCAACCAGACGATCATCTCTCTCCAGTCTGCCTGGCACGGCTTCACTAATGACTGTACCACCAGACGATCATCTCTTCCAGTCTGCCTGGCACGGCTTCACTAATGACTGTACAACCAGACGTCCATCTCTCTCCAGTCTGCCTGGCACGGCTTCACTAATGACTGTACCAACCTGACGATCATCTCTCTCCCAGTCTGCCTGGCACGGCTTCACTAATGACTGTACCACCAGACGATCATCTCTCTCCAGTCTGCCTGGCACGGCTTCACTAATGACTGTACCAACCAGACGATCATCTCTCTCCAGTCTGCCTGGCACGGCTTCACTAATGACTGTACAACCAGACGTCCATCTCTCTCCAGTCTGCCTGGCACGGCCAGTTGGTTCTAAACGCCAAAGTGTTACTTCTGTGTGACGCTACAGTCGTCGTTGCCAAGACAACAGCCACACACACATGCCCACATGATACTCAGGCTACTCCAAAAACCTAGAAGTTTTGTAGTCTTGGTAACCCAGCGTGCTTTGGTGAAACACAATGTTTATAAAAGTTGTTAATTGAAGAGAATAAACTGGTAGGTTGAGCTAGGTTGAGGAGCGGGGGCTGGAGTCCCAGGGGAACACAACATATTATAAATACTGATGCAGATACTGCTGTACGACAGACATAGAGCCAGCATCTACATACATACTGATGGAGATACTCTGTATGACATAGGCCAGCATCTACATACATACTGATGGAGATACTGCTGATGACAAGAGCAGCATCTAACATACATACGATGGAGATACTACTGTCGACATAGAGCCAGCATCTAACATACACACAAATTGATAATGATACTGACTGTAGAACACAGGACTGATAGAGATACTGACTGTAGAACACAGGACTGATAGAGCTACTGACTGTAGAACACAGGACTGATAGAGCTACTGACTGTAGAACACAGGACTGATAGAGATACTGACTGTAGAACACAGGACTGATAGAGATACTGACTGTAGAACACAGGACTGATAGAGATACTACTGTAGAACACAGGTTGATAGAGACTGACTGTAGAACACAGGACTGATAGAGATACTGGACATAGAGGAGGCTTCTGGAAATTGAAGAAAACATAGAGTAGCCCACACTCATAACTAATGCAGGTTACATTGCAACGATACAAAAGGGTTGTGGCTATATGGAGTTATGAATGTGGTTCATAACTCTCTCTCTCTCTCTCTCCTCCTCTCTCTCTCTCCCCCCTCTCTCGCTCTCTCCCCCCTCTCTCCTCTTCTCTCTCTCTCCTCTCTCTCTCTCTCCCTCTCTTCCTCTCTCTCTCTCTTCTCCTCTTCTTCTTCCCTCCTCTCTTCTCCCTCTCTCTCTCCTCCTCTCTCTCTCTCTTCTCTCTCTCTCCCTTCTTCCTCTCCTCTCTCTCTCTCCCCCTCTTCCTCCTCTCTCTCTCTCTCTCCTTTCTCTCTCCTCCTTCCTCTCTCCTCCTCTCTCCGTTTCCCCCTCTCTCTCCTCTCTCTCTCTCTCTCCTCTCTCTCCTCCTCTCTCTCCTCCTCTCTCTCCTCCTCTCTCTCCTCCTCTCTCTCTCTCTTCTCTGTGTGTTTGATGTTCTCTGTGGGATGTTTGTGAGGTATTCAAGCAGTCAAAGGGTCAAATGAGTTTTGTTTAACTTTTTGTTATGCCAGGCAAAGTTGGCCATATGGGTCGGTGGATAATATTCAAAGGGATGGTCTCTGCACGCCATAGTGTTGATTTAGATGATTAGAGAGAGTTTTAATAGTCACATGTACAGGGCTGCAGATGTAAGCTTTGTGGTGAGATTACAGGACGGCTGTAGTCGATGAACAGCATCATGACCTTTGTATTTCCTTTGTCCAGAGGGCAGTGTGCAGTGCAGTGGGGATTGAATCATCAGTGTGATCTGTCAGGCGAATCGGAGAGGGTTGAGTGTGTCGGGGAGGGAGAAGGTGATGTGGTCTTTGACTAGCTTTCGAAGCACGGACGTGAGTGCTACGATCGGTTGTCATTCAGGTCAGTTACTTTCCCCTTTCTTGGAAACTGATTGTGGACATCTTGAAGCAGGTGGGGATAGTGGACATCTGAAGCAGGTGGGGATAGTGGACATCTTGAAGCAGGTGGGGATAGTGGACATCTTGAAGCAGGTGGGGATAGTGGACATCTTGAAGCAGGTGGGGATAGTGGACATCTTGAAGCAGGTGGGGATAGTGGACATCTTGAAGCAGGTGGGATAGTGGACATCTGAAGCAGGTGGGGATAGTGGACCATCTTGAAGCAGGTGGGGATAGTGGACCATCTTGAAGCAGGTGGGGATAGTGGACATCTTGAAGCAGGTGGGGATAGTG
>NW_019946705.1:19521-28400 GCF_002910315.2 Salvelinus sp. IW2-2015
GAAGCCCTGCGGTTGTGGGTGGTGCAGTTTCTGCCCAAAACATACAGTAGCTAATACCTGACCTAAACAAACTCCCAGAAGCCTATGATCTGCTACCCAGTCCCCATGCTCTTAGTTAGATGTCGTAATGCACAGACAGACTCACAGACCACACACACACACACCAGAGGAGGCTGGCGGTAGGAGATATAGGAGGACGGGCTCATTCTAATGGCTGGAATGGAATAAATGGACCAGAGTCAAACAGATCCCGACACATGGACATCATGTTGGACTCCAGGAATTCCATTCCAGCCATTACAATGAGCCTGTCCTCCTATATCTCCTGCCGCCAGCCTCCTCTGACACACACACGCTGGCTTGATATTGTTGTGACGAAGTGCACTAAATCCGGAACCTGCAGAGTTGATGGCTCTATTCTGTAGTCTGTCTGTGTTGAAAAGTGATGGCTCTATCTCTGTAGTCTGCCTGTGGTGAAAAGTGATGGCTCTATCTCTGTAGTCTGTCTGTGTTGAAAAGTGATGGCTCTATCTCTGTAGTCTGTCTGTGTTGAAAAGTGATGGCTCTATCTCTGTAGTCTGTCTGTGGTGAAAAGTGATGGCTCATCTCTGTAGTCTGTCTGTGTTGAAAAGTGATGGCTCTATCTCTGTAGTCTGTCTGTGGTGAAAAGTGATGGCTCTATCTCTGTAGTCTGCATGTGGTGAAAAGTGATGGCTCTATCTCTGTAGTCTGTCTGTGTTGAAAAGTGATGGCTCTATCTCTGTAGTCTGTCTGTGGTGAAAAGTGATGGCTCTATCTCTGTAGTCTGTCTGTGTTGAAAAGTGATGGCTCTATCGCTGAGTCTGTCTGTGTTGAAAAGTGATGGCTCTATCGCTGTAGTCTGTCTATGGTGAAAAAATGATGGCTCTATCTCTGTAGTCTGTCTGTGTTGAAAAGTGATGGCTCTATCGCTGTAGTCTGTCTGTGTTGAAAAGTGATGGCTCTATCGCTTGTAGTCTGTGTCTTTGGTGAAAAGTGATGGCTCTATCTCTGTAGTCTGTCTGTGGTGAAAAGTATTTTAGGCTGATCGACAGGCTTTGTGTTGAAGGCACATTGTTGATGAGAACATTGAAGAGAAAGAAAGGTACACTAAGTGATAGTCATAAGGATAGATACATTTCATGTGGCTGATGCTAAATTACTTCAAAATCAATAGACTTCAACAATGAGTTCAGGTTTGACTTTTTCACTATGTGCTCTTATAAACTCTTGACTAAAATACTTTATATTACTATAAATTATTGAGTCGAGCACGTCAGTTCCACATTCATTGCCGTATTCCTCCCATCTGTTACTTTGAAATGGTACAAGGTATGCTTCTCAAATAGCCTCCTATTCCCTTTATAGTGCACTACTTTAGACCAGGGAAGTGCACTACTTTAGACCAGGGAAGTGCACTAAATAGGGAATAGGGTGCCATTTGAGGCGTACTATACATTGTTCTAAGAAAAGTTCAATTCAGCATGATGTATAGTATTTTCCAAACCCCATCTCCACCACAGGAGGCCTTTGGAATGTATCTGTAAATGTAAAATAGAAAACTACAGAGGAAACGAGTCATCGTTTAAATCAACCACTTTTATATTATTTCAATTACATTTCCATTACAGAACAAGATGAGTCCAAAACCTCCGGCATGTTTTTGCTTCCCCGGGTCAATATTTCCACCGATGTTGTTGCTTTGTAATTGGACGCTACGCCGGAGTTACTGTGTGGCTTGGTGATTCTGTCTGTGAAATAATAGAAGAGATTAATCATCCACAGAGCAGGTCTCCGGACCAGACAAGGTCTACATTCAAAATGACATCCTATTCCCTACGTAGTGCACTACTTTTCACACGCGCCCTGGTCGAAAGTAGTGCACTATAAAAGGGGATAGAGTGCTATTTGGGATGCAGCCCTAGATCAAGGGAATTTTTTATTTTAGAAATGAACTCTAGGAGGATCCTTCGGAAGTAAAATATGTTATTTAAAGTAGCTTATTCAGTCATTAACTTGTAATTGCCAATTTGAGCTGTTCTGGCTCGGTCAAGGCTTACTTAAGTACATGCTGCTACTAATTGCCAATATAGCTATAACTATAAACGGAATAAAAACTATATTTCACTAAACTTGGCCTTCAGACTTGATTTGAGATTGATGTCAGGGATAAAAAACTAGTTGAATGATCAACAAACCAAACAACTTGACTCTGTGCACCCCTTTTATCATTAATACATTACATGAAGGTACCTCTATTACCAATGTTGGACAGAGAGAGAGAGTGTGTCCCAAATGACACTCTATTCCCTACTTTTGATCAAAAGTAGTCCACTATATAGGGAATAGGGTGCCATTTGGGATGCAGAGAGAGTCCCTGTTCTGCCCTGTGTAATGGCTCTGCTGGCAAGATATACAACAGCTTAAATCAGAGTCCATTTAAAGTCTAGGGTTAACGACACAGACCAAATATCGAATTTAAAACACTGTCCATGTCCCTTCTCTCTTTCTCATTTCACTCTTTCCCTCCCTCCCTCTTCCTCCCTATCTCTCCTTCTCTCTCTCTTTCTCTCTTCCTCTCTCGATCGCACCACAGTTAAAGTCCTGACATTAAATTGATTGGCTGGAATCCCCCGGGGGTTTTTTTCTTGTCAATTTAGCTGATTTAAGAATGCATGGACTAATTCCGCATCTCCTGCTAATTTGCTGCAGTTAGTCGGACAAAATGTAATTCCTAACAAACAAACAAACACACACGAACAGACAAACAAACACATTAACCTCGCTAACTTGCTGTATCATCTTCTAAGTTGACATTCTGTTCTAAGTTGACATTCTGTTCTAAGTTGACATTCTGTTCTATGTTGACATTCTGTTCTATGTTGACATTCTGTTCTATGTTGACATTCTGTTCTATGTTGACATTCTGTTCTAAGTTGACATTCTGTTCTAAGTTGACATTCTGTTCTAAGTTGACATTCTGTTCTATGTTGACATTCTGTTCTAAGTTGACATTCTGTTCTAAGTTGACATTCTGTTCTATGTTGACATTCTGTTCTATGTTGACATTCGGTTCTGTCTAAAATTCAAGTAACTTTCCCAAAGCTGCCAGGTTTTCCAGAAATCAGTCAAAATATTACCAGAATCAGGAGGGAATAAGCAGGAAATCCAGAGTACTGGAGGATATCTGGAAAAACTGGGCATGAGAACGTTACACGCATATTACATAACCCTAGTTACCTCTGCCTTGTAGTCCAGTTGACCTGAGCGTTTAGGTCAGGACAGGCCAGTGGGCCGGTGGTCTGTAGTGCACTATACAGTAGAGTAGTGGACCATATAGGAAATAGGAACCCTGTTTTGTTACCTCTGCCTTGCGGTCCAGTTGACCTGAGTGTTTAGATGGCGCCAGGACAGACCACTGGTCAGGGGGTACCTTGTTGTCTCAGTACCTGTGTGATCTAGTTGTCGTGGGTTGTTGTTCACCTGTAAGACCTCTCTGAGTCTACCAGCAAATAAATAGGTGAGCGCCGTGTCAGGGGACAGATAGGCCATTGGTGTGTACAGTGGTTTTGCGAAAGTATTCACCCTCTTTGGCATTTTTCCTATTTTGTTGTCTTACAACCTGGAATTAAAATAGATTTGGATCATTTGTATCATTTCATTTAGACAAACTTCCTGTCTTAAATCAACCAAGGTGCAGCGTGCATGTAGTTCCACATCTTTTAATTGAAGTGAAACCGAAACAATCAAAAAACAAACAGGTAAACAGCAAAGAACGTGACGCAACCGAGGAGCACACAKACGGAAAATAATTACCCACAAAACACAGGTGGGAAAAGGCTACCTAAGTATGGTCTCAATCAGAGACAACGATAGACAGATGCCTCTGATTGAGAACCACACCCGGCCAAACACATAGAAATAGAAAACATAGAATGCCCACCCCAACTCACCAAATGACCAAACCAAAATAGAGACATAYAAAAGGAACTAAGGTCAGGGCGTGACAAACTGGTTTCCCTCAAGTATTTAGCACCATCCATCATTCCTTCAATCCTGACCAGTTTCCCAATCCCTGCCAATGAAAAATGGATGGTGTTCTCAGGGTGATGAGAGGTGTTGGGTTTGCAACAGACATAGCGTTTTCCTTGATGGCCAAAAAACTACATTTTAGTCTTATCTGACCAGAGTACCTTCTTCCATACCTTTGAGGAGTCTCCCACATGCCTTTTGGCAAAACACCAAATGTGTTTGCTTATTTTTTTCTTTAAGCAATTACTTTTTTCTGGCCAGTCTTCCATAAAGCCCAGCTCTGTGGAGTGTACGGCTTAAAGTGGGTCTATGGACAGATACTCCATTCTCCGCTGTGGAGCTTTGCAACTCCTTCCGGGCTTTCTTTGGTCTCCTATTGCTGCCTCTCTGATTAATGCCCTCCTTGCCTGGTCCGTGAGTTTTGGTGGATGACCCTCTCTTGGCAGGTTTGTTGTGGTGCCATATTCTATCCATTTTTTTATAATGGATTTAATGGTGCTCCGTGGGATGTTCAAAGTTTCTGATATTTTTGTATAACCTAACCCTGATCTGTACTTCTCCACAACTTTGTCCCTGACCTGTTTGGAGAGCTCCTTGGTCTTCATGGTGCCGCTTGCTTGGTGGTGCCCCTTGCTTAGTGGTGTTGCAGACTCTGGGGCCTTTCAGAACAGGTGTATATATACTGAGATCATGTGAAAGATTTCCTCATGCCGCAGGCCGCCTCATGCCGTCCTGCCGATGCCTTCGCATGCCGCCTTCCTCATGCCGCTCCTTTCCTCATGCCGCATCCCTGCGCCTTCCGCATGCCGCCTTCCGCATGCCGCCTTCCGCATGCCGTCTTCCTCATGCCGCATGCACCCTGTGCATGCCGTTTTCCTCATGCCCCTTCCGCATGCCGCCTTTCCGCATGCCGTCCTTTCCTCATGCCGCCTTCCTCATGCCGCATGCGCCTTCCGCATGCATGCCGCCTTCCGCATGCCGCCTTCCTCATGCCGCCTTCCTCATGCCGCCTTCCGCAGGCCGTCTTCCGCATGCCGCCTTCCTCATGCCGCCTTCCGCATGCCGCCTTCCACAGTGCCCCTTCCTCATGCCGCATGCCGCCTTCCTCATGCCGCCTTCTGCAGGCCGTCTTCTTTCATGCGCTTTCCGCATGCCGCCTTCCGCATGCCTTCTTCCTCATGCCGCCTTCTCATGCCGCTTCCGCATGCCGCCTTCCGCATGCCGTCTTCCTCATGCCGCCTTCCACATGCCGCCTTCCGCATGCCGTCTTCCTCATGCCGCTTCCACATGCCGCCTTCCGCATGCCGTCTCCTCATGCCGTCTTCCGCATGCCGTCTTCCTCATGCCGCCTTCCCGCATGCCGCCTTCCGCATGCCGCCTTCCTCATGCCGCCTTCCGCATGCCGCCTTCCTCATGCCGCCTTCCGCATGCGCCTTCCAGTTGCCCCTTCCTCATGCCGCCTTCCTCATGCCGCATTGCCGTCTTCTCATGCCCTTCCGCATGCCGCCTTCCTCATGCCGCCTTCCGCATGCCGTCTTCCTCATGCGCCGTCCTCATCCGCCTTCCGCATGCCGCCTTCCGCATGCCGCCTTCCTCATGCCGCCTTCCTCATGCCGCCTTCGCTCATGCCGCCTTCCGCAGGCCGTCTTCCGCATGCCGCCTTCCTCATGCCGCCTTCCGCATGCCGCCTTCCGCATGCCGCCTTCCTCATGGCCGCATGCCGCTTCCTCATGCCGCCTTCTGCAGGCCGTCTTCTTCATGCCGCTTTCCGCATGCCGCTTCCGCATGCCTTCTTCCTCATGCCGCTTCCTCATGCCGCCTTCCGCATGCCGCCTCCGCATGCGTCTTCCTCATGCCGCCTTCCGCATGCCGCCTTCCGCATGCCGTCTTCATGCCGCCTTCCACATGCCGCCTTCCGCATGTCGTCTTCCTCATGCCGTCTTCCGCATGCCGTCTTCCTCATGCCGCCTTCCGCATGCCGCCTTCCGCATGCCGTCTTCCTCATGCCGTCTTCCGCATGCCGCCTTCCGCATGCGCCTTCCTCATGCCGCCTTCCGCATGCCGCCTTCCGCATGCCGCCTTCCGCATGCCGTCTTCCTCATGCCGCTTCCTCATGCCGCATGCCGCCTTCCTCATGCCGCCTTCCACATGCCGCCTTCCTCAGCCGCCTTCCTCATGCCGCCTTCCTCATTGCCGCCTTCCGCATGCCGCTTCCTCATGCCGCCTTCCGCATGCCGCGCTTCCAGTTGCCGCCTTCCTCATGCCGCCTTCCTCATCCGGCATGCCGTCTTCTTCATGCCGCCTTCCGCATGCCGCCTTCCTCATGCCGCCTTCCGCATGCCTCTTCCTCATGCCGCCTTCCTCATGCCGCCTTCCGCATGCCGCCTTCCGCATGCCGCCTTCCTCATGCCGCCTTCCGCATGCCGCCTTCCGCATGCCGCCTTCCGCATGCCGTCTTCCTCATGCCGCCCCTCCATGCCGCATGCCGCCTTCCGCATACCGCCTTCCGCCATGCCGCCTTCCTCATGCCGCCTTCCGCATGCCGCCTTCCTCATGCCGCCTTCTGCAGGCCGTCTTCTTCATGCCGCTTTCCGCATGCCGCCTTCCGCATGCCTTCTTCCTCATGCCGCCTTCCTCATGCCGCCTTCCGCATGCCGCCTTCCGCATGCCGTCTTCCTCATGCCGCCTTCCGCATGCCGCCTTCCGCATGCCGTCTTCCTCATGCCGCCTTCCGCATGCCGCCTCTCGCATGTCGTCTTCCTCATGCCGTCTTCCGCATGCCGCCTTCCGCATGCCGCCTTCCCTCATGCCGCCTTCCGCATGCCGCCTTCCGCAGGCCGTCTTCCTCATGCCGCCTTCCGCATGCCGCCTTCCTCATGCCGCCTTCCGCATGCCGCCTTCCGCATGCCGCCTTCCCATGCCGTCTTCCTCATGCCGCCTTCCTCATGCGCATGCCGCCTTCCTCATGCCGCCTTCCACATGCCGCCTTCCTCAATGCCGCCTTCCTCATGCCGCCTTCCTCATGCCGCCTTCCGCATGCCGCCTTCCTCATGCTGCCTTCCGCATGCCGCCTTCCACATGCCGCCTTCCTCATGCCGCCCTTCCTCATGCCGCATGCCGTCTTCCTCATGCCGCCTTCCGCATGCCGCCTTCCTCATGCCGCCTTCCTCATGCCGCCTTCCTCATGCCGGCATGCCGTCTTCCTCATGCCGCCTTCCGCATGCCGCCTTCCCACATGCCGCCTTCCGCATGCTACCTTCCGCATGCCGTCTTCCTCATGCCGCCTTCCTCATGCCGCATGCCGCCTTCCGCATACCGCCTCCGCATGCCGCCTTCCTCATGCCGCCTTCCACATGCCGCCTTCCTCATGCCGCCTTCCTCATGCCGCCTTCCTCGCCGCCTTCCGCATGCCACCTTCCTCATGCGCCTTCCGCATGCCGCCTTCCACATGCGCGCCTTCCTCATGCGCCTTCCTCATGCCGCATGCCGCCTTCCTCATGCCGCCTTCCGCAGGCCGTCTTCCTCATGCTGCCTTCCGCATGCCGCCTTCCTCATGCCGCCTTCCGCATGCCGTCTTCCTCATGCCGCATTCTCATGCCGCCTTCCGCATGCCGCCTTCCGCATTGCCGTCTTCCTCATGCCGTCTTCCTCATGCGCCTTCCGCATGCCGCTTCCTCATGCCGTCTTCCTCATGCCGCATGCCGCCTTCCGCATGCGTCTTCCGCATGCCGTCTTCCTCATGCCGCATGCCCCTTGTGCATGCCGTTTTCCTCATGCTGCCTCCGCATGCCGTCTTCCTCATGCCGCCTTCCGCATGCCGCTTCCACATGCCGCCTTCCTCATGCCGCCTTCCGCATGCCGCCTTCCACATGCGCCTTCCGCATGCCGCCTTCCTCATGCCGTCTTCTCATTGCCGCATGGCCGCCTTCCCATGCCGCATGCCGCCTTCCGCATGCCGCCTTGCCTGCATGCGCTCTCCTCTGCCGCCTTCCTCATGCCGCATGCCGCCTTCCGCATGCCGCCTTCCGCATGCCGCCTTCCTCATGCCGCCTTCCTCATGCCGCCTTCCGCAGGCCGTCTTCCGCAGCCGCCTTCCTCATGCCGCCTTCGCATGCCGCCTTCCACATGCCGCCTTCCTCATTGCCGCCTTCCTCATGCCGCATGCCGCCTTCCTCATGCCGCCTTCTGCAGGCCGTCTTCTTCATGCCGCTTTCCGCATGCCGCCTTCCGCATGCCTTCTTCCTCATGCCGCCTTCCTCATCGCCTTCCGCATGCCGCCTTCCGCATTGCCGTCTTCCTCATGCCGCCTCCGCATGCCGCCTTCCGCATGCCGTCTTCCTCATGCCGCCTTCCACATGCCGCCTTCCGCATGCCGTCTTCCTCATGCCGTCTTCCGCATGCCGTCTTCCTCATGCGCCTTCCGCATGCCGCCTTCGCATGCCGTCTTCCTCATGCCGTCTTCCTCATGCCGCCTTCCTCATGCCGCCTTCCGCATGCCGCCTTCCGCATGGCCGCCTTCCACATGCCGCCTTCCACATGCCGCCTTCCACATGCCGCCTTCCTCATGCCGCCTTCTCATGCCGCCTTCCACATGCCGCCTTCCTCATGCCGCCCCTCATGCCGCCTTCCTCATGCCGCATGCCGCCTTCCGCATGCCGTCTTCCACATGCCGTCTTCCTCATGCCGTCTTCCTCATGCCGCCTTCCACATGCCGCCTTCCTCATGCCGCCTTCCTCATGCGCCTTCCTCATGCCGCCATCCTCATGCCGCCTTCCTCATGCCTTCTTTCCTCATGCCGCCTTCCACCTGTATGCATTCTAAGTTTCACA
>NW_019946706.1:0-5050 GCF_002910315.2 Salvelinus sp. IW2-2015
AGGACTTGGATAAACACGTAAACACTCTATAGGACTTGGATAAACACGTAAACACTCTACAGGACTTGGATAAACACTACGTTTCTCACACACCCGTACGCACCCTGACGACCTTCAATTCTCCAGACAGCGCCACAATCTGTCCTCTGTCGGACTCCTCTCTCGCGGCTATCACACAGACACCATCGACCAGGCATCCTGTCCTAACGTTTCACAGCACCACCCATCACACAGGCATTTGTAGCTGCTAGTCTGAACCCAAGGCAACCACATTAACTTGCCTTCCGTAATTGGAAGAAAAACTATTAAATGACAATGTAATGAGGGACTCTCTCCCAGCTCTGGCCTTGAAGATAACCATCGCTAACAACGGAATCACTATTCAAAACTTGCCAACGGTTTGGTTTCACGAAATGTGGACCGTAGACTACAGTCTCTAAAATAATGGTGGACCCTCTTCTCACAGCATTGTCCTTATAAGGACTTTCATATGATTCCCAACATAAAATGTCCAGATTCTCTCTCCTTTTGATAACCTTGAAGATCTCCCCATGGATAAAACACATTCCTGCATCATTCAATTGATACTGTTATTCTCTATACAACTTGGTGAAGACTCTTCTTGTTTTACTTGATAGCGCCGCTACTCCTACGAGTGCACATTAGACATTATTGTTTGTACGGCATCTCCTCTGGACACCCACCCTAGGTCTACCAATCGTTGATCACTACATGTTTGCCCCATGTAGCCATACCTGTCGCGTTTCTAGGTTTCCTACATAAACCATGGTTTTTGTTCTCTCTCGCTAGTTAATGTTATCCACCATCTCGTTTCCTCACATTATCCACTACAATCTCAGTAGGAAACCGAAAAACATATTGTTATTACATAGGGGTCTATATTTTATTGGGACCCATATGTTTTGCACACTGTATCTCGCCTTGTGATCTTTTTCTGCTCCACCTAACTGGTTTTGATCACGTCCACGTGACGACCTCTCCTAATCCACTCAAAACGTTGGTCAAATCTCCATACTTATGTTCCCTGGGTATCCTTGACATCCTTCCAGCTGCTCTATTCTACCATGCTCAGAACTTTGTCCTCTGAAACATCTGGGATACAGTGGTTCCTGGACACTGCCAGTAGTAAGATATTGTAACACGAAGGCGTAGGTTTAACAGGGTGTATGGAGTTACACGGTAGGGCATAAATAGGCAGGTAGCGGTGTACAGTGTAGTGAATAGTAATACAGGTAGGGCCATAGGTTAACAGGCAGGTTCAACAAGGTCAGGGCGAGCCAGTTCGATGTGTGGTTCGCAGCTGTGAAGCCCCACACACCATTAATTTAAATTGATCAGTAATCACAACTTGGGTGGGTCTAATCATCACTCTCCCACTTCATTGGCTGTTCCCCACCCCACACCTTTGATTTTAGGCAGTTTAGCCTGAATCAGGTTTGCTTAGAGGGTGTGCAGGCTGGTTCTGCAATAATAAAGTTTGGATATGTAACAGTAGCTTTCCAGGACCAAACCCAGGGTTTACTTTCCCTTCAAGCCTCCTTCTCCAACCTACCCTCAGCGGAGCGAGAGAGGGAAGGTAATCCCTGTTGGCAGTCACTATCCCCGGGTCCCTCGGGAAGCCGGACACATCGCCCAGGGGGGTGATACAATGTCTTTTACATAATTAAAGAATGCTCGCGCCTCCTATAAGCACGTAGCTCCCACTAAGTAACTCCCCCTACAAAAGCGATCAACTGAAAAGCATACACATCAAAACCCACACAGCATGACAGTTCTCTATTCTCTCTATGATTCCCGTCTCTCCCGTAGTGAAGGACTGGACACGAGCCGCGTCGCACGCCACAAGTGCGCACTGTTATTGAACTGGCTGTGAAGCCAATTGGGGAAAGTCGAGCTTTTTGCCTCGGAATCATTCATTATGTTTATTATTATAATTTGTGTATATTGATTATGATATGAATGCTGACAGGCCCCTAAAATCTTATCTCGGAAGTGGTTATGAGATTGTGTCGCTCCAAAATTTGCACGTGCGCTACACCGGACACTGGGTTCTAAGCGCAGACTGTATTGCTCTTGCTTGGGCTGTAGGGTGCGCTTATTCAATCCACGGTCCTAAATGTCAAGTGTCAAGTCCAAGTGTTTTATGTAACTCAGTCACGTTACACTTATATCCCTACAACAGTTGAACACCTCACAGCTCGACTCTCCCCGAGTCCGCTTGTTGCTCGTCCAGTCTCTCGATTAGGCACGGTCGTCTGTTAACTGTTTCCACGTCTGACTCAGGGGGAGCCTGGTCGAGAGCTGTGTCACGAGGCCGAAATGAACCGTGTAACTGCCATCTATGGTTGGCGGACACTGGCCCCGTCACGTGGAGTTTCGTGTATATGGAAATGTGTCTTGTTAGGTCCAATCACGCACTACGGCAACATTTACTATGAGTTAGGGCGGCGGTGTGTTGATACGCATTATTCTGTGTGATGATATTACGCTTTATTGTGCAAAAGAGAACAAGACAAGAACGCATTGAGTCAGAGCTGGACGATGGGTAGGGACGATTCGTTAGTTGTTGACTGCCGAGAGAACTCATGGTACTCTTACATCTGGGTTAGTTGTAAGGGCACGCAGAGTGCTGTGAACTCGCGTATGTGAATTGATCGTACGGGTGAGAGAACCGAGCGCACGAGCAACACTCATTGATTTAGCGCGGTACAGCGTTGGAGTTCGTCTGAACTTTAATGGTAGTTGTTCGGAGAGAAGAGTGGGACTAATAAACTCTACTGAAGGTGTTGAAGAAAGGTGTGCTACTTCTAATGGAATTGGAGTTAGTTGTACAAAAACTAAGCTGGTTGGTCATGGAGGAGAGACAGGACAAACATGAGTTAGGACGGAATTGACGTGAGATCGGCAAGAAGGATTTGGTGTTGGCGGGAAGAATTCTAAAAGAGAGGTTCGCTGTTTCTTTTGCTCTAGGCCAGACTAGGAGAGAAATGATGAAAACGAGAGAGATAAACAAGAATGGCTCACAGAACGAGTGGTGAGGTTAGGGGACTCGACGCGCTGCGTGTAAGACTCAGAGCAATGTGTTCGTCGTAAACAGGCAAGAACAGGACAAAAAATGAGAGTCCTGTAGTCAGCAGAGATGAAACTCAGCGTATAGGTGAAAACTTAGTGGTGATGTATTTGTTTATAGTGTAAACACGATGTAACTTGTGGTACCTAAAAAGATGTCGTATCGCATATGTCATGGTAGGCGTGAGGTGTGTTGTACTATATCCGGCTGTTAGTTTGAAATCGTTTTTATCCAAGTAGTGTAGGAGTGTAGAGTTCATCACAAAGGCCTAATAGAGTGGTATTACCGTGAAATTCAAATTCCGAAAGGTTCTAATTAAGAGTGTGGTTAAGCCAGTGGTGTTGGTTGTACAAGTTCGTATGAGTGTGTTTTAGGTTAGGTTTAGAAATGTCTTAAGACAGAGAAAAAAACATGTAATAGAAAGCATGAGAAGATTATGAGTGTTGGGGTCATGTTAAAGTAGACTCGGGACCTGTTTAGTTGTTAGGTACGAAGAACAGGGGACGTCCTCAACATCTATTGGATCAGTTTATAGGTGAACAATAGTTAAGGAGATGGTTTGACTGGAACTTGACGAGAACAGATTTTAATACCTGCTTGTCCTCCCCTCCCACTTATTCATTCCAATGCCATATTTTCTCTCTCTAAACATGTGGGTAACCGGTATTATAGCTTATTAATGTAACTTCCTAGTAACATTTAACTATTTAAAATGATCCAATAGGAGGACGTAATTAACGTCTTTAAAACCAAACTGTCCTCATTACATTTTTTTGTTCTAATGATAATAAACACGTAAACACTCTACTAGACTTGGATACAAACGTAAACACTCTATAGACTTGGATAACACGTAAACACTCTATAGGACTTGGATAAACACTCTACAGGACTTGGATAAAACACTCTACAGGACTTGGATAGACACTCTACAGGACTTGGATAGACACTTAGACACAATAAAGGTTAAATAAAATACTTACCATTTCTTGTCTTAGGAGTCGCATGTTGCTCTGCAGACTCGTGGTGTCGGACATGTCTTTACACGGCCAGGCGAGTCCCACTCGTCTCTACCATCTGTATTCTCTTTCATCATCCGTCCATCCGGGCAAAAGAGAAACAGACTCTCTGGAATCTTCCGACCAATCTTTCTCTCGATCTCACTCAGATCCGTTGCGATGGTAATATCCATTACATAGGAAGTACACACTCTTCACCTGATGATAATAGTCCACGGTAATATAATGTCATAGACTACTGTTACGCAAAGTTTTGCCTGCTGCGGGCCACGCGTAATACGCGTCAGAGATCTGGCTGCAACCGATGGAAAGATACAGACAAGAGTCAACCATTCGATTCCCTCTCGACGCCAGCTGACTTTAACGTACTTTTTGAAAAGCGTTATCATCGAACATAAAGATAATGCATTAACACGCATTAAATGTGGGAGAGGAGGAGGTACATTTCCATATGAGGAATTCCAGACGGCCAGTGCCAACCATAGGAATGCAGGTTACGTCATTCAGCCAGCCAGCCAGCCCTATAACTGTGGGACGAAGCGTAGACTGACACAAAACTCGAGGGGTGAGTGTTCAACTGTAGTAAAGTAATACTTTACATACTTGACTGACTTGACTTTAGAGGTGAGTTACCCCCCAACAACATTGTGCTTAAACAAGGTGTCACGTTGCTCAATTTTTACACAATCTGCATACATTCTAGTAAGATTTGGGCCTTTCAGCATTCATATCATATCAATATACACAATATAATAATAAACATAATTGAATATTGGGCAAAAGTCGACTTCCCCAATGGCGTCACCCCAGTCAATAACAGTGCGCATTGGCGTGCGAGTTTTTGGCTGAATCATAGAGATAGATAGAGGACTCATCTTTGGTATCTCTGCTATATAGCTCTATTGAGGCTATCTCTAATTTTAAAGTAGTCCATTTTCTT
>NW_019946706.1:5075-20792 GCF_002910315.2 Salvelinus sp. IW2-2015
ATTCACGATTGGCTGATCCTTCCCGATGACCCGGTTGGATATGACTCCAACAGGGGCACCAGGAGGGAACAGCCAATGAAGTTGGAAGTCCCACCCAGTTGACTACATTAAAATGGTGGAAGCCCTCAATGGCGCTGCCTATGCTATTACAAGCCTATTGGCTACTAGAGGCCTCTGTCATTCTCTATGGGCTGAGCATGGTGAAAACAGCTGTTCAGAACCAGGAAATAGCTATGAGTTTGAACTGTTTGTTAGACCGCGCTAAACAACGACAAAAAACGAGTAAGTTGCAAACATATGGTCCCAATAAATATAGACCCCTATGTTAATAACAAGTATGTGTTTTCGTTTTCCTACTGAATTGTAGAATGTGGAAACTGTAACAAATGCAGAAAAACTGTAAACCTAAACGCACGTTGGACTGTCACTGTAGATCCATTGTAGCCTATTGGGCTAGAGGAAGTCCTAAATAGCGATGTCACGTAGAGTAGCCTATCAATAAAACAAACTTACAAGTTGTAAATAGACAGGTTATATTAAGACGGGAATGTTTTAGTCCATGAACGGGTTATCAAAAGAGGAGAATTGGCATTTTTCTAAACTAAATGCGTATGTGATTTTTAGATACTGTCTACGGTCCACATCGTCACTGGCAATTGGAATATATTAGTTTTCTTATTAGCAGGCGGCCTATTTTCATTTGAATTGTTTTTCTTCCGTAACTGTCACATAAAGCATGTTAATGTGGTGCCTTGGGTTCAGACTAGCAGCTACAATGCCTGTGTGATGGGTGGTGCTGTGAAGCGTAGGACAGTATGCCTGTCTGATGGTGTCCTTGTGTGATGGGTGGTTGCTGTGAAGCGTAGGACAGTATGCCTGTGTCTGATGGGTGGTGCTGTGAAGCGCAGGACAGTATGCCTGTCTGATGGGTGGTGCTGTGTGAGAGCGTGTAGGTTGTGTGAAGTCAATTATTCCCACACCGGAGGGCACCCACTACACTGCTTATGAAGGAACTACTATCGACAGTACGGGGATAAAAGGTGCCTGACCAGTTTACTAATCCAGAGGCCCGTATCCACAAAACCCCCAGGGTCTCAGTCTCCGTGGATACGGGCCAAAGGGTAGTGAACGTTATGAAAACACAGACAAAGCCGCTCGGACACAGGTTTTTCAAAATCAGTACAACTTTATTAGAGAGAGGAAGAAGGAATAAAAACAGCATCAACTATAGACAGGGTTCTGGTTAATAGCACCCTAACCTAATATAGTGCACTACTTTTGACCAGAACCCTATGGGTACACAAGGGCACCATTCCCTCTATAGTGCACTACTGTTGACCAGGGACCGTATGCTAAAGTAGTGCATTAGCCTAGTGATAGTGCATTAGCCTAGTGGTAGTGCATTAGCCTAGTGGTAGTGCATTAGCCTAGTGGTAGTGCATTAGCCTATGTGGTAGTACGTTAGCCTAGTGGTAGTACGTTAGCCTAGTGGTAGTGCATTAGCCTAGTGGTAGTCGTTAGCCTAGTGTAGTGCATTAGCCTAGTGGTAGTGCATTAGCTAGTGGTAGTGCATTAGCCTAGTGGTAGTGCATTAGCCAGTGTAGTGGTAGCTAGTGGTAGTGCATTAGCTAGTGGTAGTGCGTTAGCTGTGGTAGTGCGTTAGCCTAGTGGTAGTACGTTAGCCTAGTGGTAGTACGTTAGCCTAGTGGTAGTGCGTTAGGCCTAGTGGTAGTGCATAGCTATCGTAGTGCATTAGCCTAGTGGTAGTGCATTAGCCTAGTGGTAGTGGCAGGTGGTTAGAGTGTTGGGAACAGTAACTCCAAGATCAAATCTCCGAGCTGACAAGGGAAAGTATGTCGTTCTGCCCCTGAACAAGGCAGTTAACCCACTGTTCCCCTGAACAAGGCAGTTAACCCACTGTTCCCCTGAACAAGGCAGTTAACCCACTGTTCCCTGAACAAGGCAGTTAACCCACCGTTCCCCTGAACAAGGCAGTTAACCCACTGTTCCCCTGAACAAGGCAGTTAACCCACTGTTCCCCTGACAGGCAGTTAACCCACTGTTCCCCTGAACAAGGCAGTTATAACCCACTGTTCCCCTGAACAAGGCAGTTTATAACTCACTGTTCCCCTGAACAAGGCGTATACCCACTGTTCCCTGAACAGGCAGTTATAACCCACTGTTCCCTGAACAAGGCAGTTATAACCCACTGTTCCCCTGAACAAGGCAGTATAACCACTGTTCCCCTGAACAAGGCAGTTATAAACCCACTGTTCCCCTGAACAAGGCAGTTATAAACCCACTGTTCCCTGGTAGGCTGTCACTGTAAATAATACTTTGTTCTTAACTGACTTGCCTAGTTAGATTAAGGTTCAACAAAAAATAATTGTATAGGCTATGGTCCCTGGTCAAAAGTAGTGCACTACATAGGGAATAGGGTGCCGGTTGAGACGCACTCTTGAACTTCTACACTACAGACTGGCTCTTGTCCGTCCGTCTGTCGTCCTCCGAGTAGCGGCGGAAGGTCTCCCCTAGAACGGCTCCAGTCCTCAGCCGAGCGGAAAGCGCGAGCACGCATGGCACAGGCGATGACCCCCGACACCACCGCAGCCACCAGCACCGCGGCGACGATCGCTATGGTGATGATCTCAGACAGCGTGTAGGGGCGAGCTGTGGGGGTAAGAGAGAAAAGCAACAGTGAGCTAAATAATATATATATATATGAGAACAGATGGATGTGCAGGCTTTTGCTCTATCCCTGCACTAGGGTTATCAATATTACAGTTAACAATTAGACTACAGTTACGTCCCAAATGGAGTACTATTCTGGGAGTACAACTATATGGGAATAGGGCCCTGGTCTTAAAGTAGTGCACTATATAGGGAATAGGGCCCTGGTCTAAGTAGTGCACTATATAGGGAACAGGGCCCTGGTCTAAAGTAGTGCACTATATAGGGAATAGGGCCCTGGTCTAAAGTTAGTGTCACTGTATTAGGGAATAGGGCTCTGCGTCACTAGTAGTTCACTATATAGGGAATAGGGCCCTGGTCTAAGTAGTGCACTATATTAGGGAATAGGGCCCTGGTCTAATAGTGCACAATATATAGGGAATAGGGCGCCTGGTCTAAGTAGTGCACTATATAGGGAATAGGGCTCTGGTCTAAAGTAGTGCACTATATAGGGAATAGGGCCCTGCGTCTAAAGTAGTGCACTATATAGGGAATAGGGCCCTGGTCTATAAGTAGTGCCTATATTAGGGAATAGGGCTCTGGTCACTAGTAGTGCAGCTTTATAGGGAATAGGACTCTGGTCTAAAGTAGTGCACTATATAGGGAATAGGCCCTGGTCTAAAGTTAGTGCACTTTATAGGGAATAGGGCTCTGGTCACTAGTAGTTCACTATATAGGGAATAGGGCCCTGGTCTAAAGTAGTGCACTATAAGGGAATAGGGTCCTGGTCTAAGTAGTCACTATATAGGGAATATGGTGCATTTGGAATATAACCATAGAGTTCCAAGGTTATACAGTCTCTGTGTATGACTCACTGTGCCGTGTGACTCTAGGTTCTGTGTCTATGTATGTCTGTCTGTCTCTGTCTGTCTGTCTGTCTGTCCTGGCTGTCCTGTCTGTCTTGTCTGTCTGTCTGTCTGTCTGTCTGTCTGTCTGTCTGTCTGTGTGTCTGTCTGTCTGTCTCGTTCTGTCTGTTCTGGTCTGTCTTGTCTGGTCTGTCTGTGTGTCTCTGTCTGTCTGTCTGTCTGTCTGTCTGTCTGTGTGTGTCGTTGTGTGTGTGTGTGTGTGTGGTGTGTGTGACTCACTGGGCCATGTGACCTCGTAGGCGTATCCCAGGTTCTCGGGGGCTGTGACGAACATCTCAGCGTTGGTGACGGGGGGCCAGAAGGGAACCATGTTGAACTGTCTGTTGTGGACCAATAGGAGTCATCCTCGCTCGTGGTACGCTGCCTCCCCTGGGGGACGACATGAACCTTAGCCTAGCGCTGGCAGTGGCTGGGTGTGGGTCTGCAGACGCTCTCCCCATTGGTCTGTTTGAATGAATTGTTTGTGTTCTGTGATTGGTTTCAGGTGTGACATACTATACCTGGGGCGTGTCGGCTCAGCCACTCATCAAAGATGGCGTCAGTGAAGGTGTGGAGCAGGACAAAGGATGGGGTCGTTAGGGGACAGGTGTGTCTGCCCTCCCGTCCCGTTGAGGAACAGGTGAGCCAGGTTATGGAGGCTGCGCACCACTGGGTCATAACCACCCTGAGGGGCACTGTAGCTGGGGAGAGAGGAGAGTAGAGGGAGGGAGGGAGGAGAGGAGGGAGGAGATGAGGAGGAGGGGAGAGAGAGAGAGAGGGAGAGGGAGAGGAGGAGAAAGGAGAGGGGGAGGAGAGGGATTAGAGGTTGGGGTTAGTTTGTCTCTTTTGGGGAAGAGGAGAGGAGGTTAGTGTGGGTGAGTAAGTGTTTCGAGGAGGGAGAGAGTTTCGTGGCAGGAATGGATCCGACCACATACGCAAAATGTATAACACAAACCATAACTGTAATCTCTATAGGATACAACGTGTCCTGCTAAACGGGATGTATTATATTCACCCTCTACGGTGTTCCTGAATCCCAACCTCTACGGTGTTCCTGAGTCCTCACCTCTACGGTTTCCTGAACGTCCTCACCCCTACGGTGTTCTGAGATCCTCACCCTCTACGTGTTCCTGAGCACCTCTCGTTTCGATCCCTCTACCGGTGTCACTGATCCTCCCTCTACGGCATGTTCCTGAGTCCTCCTCTACAGGGTTCTTGATCCTTCACTTACGGTGTTCCTGAATCCTCACCCTCTACACGGTGTTCCTTGAATCCTCACCCTCTACGGTGTTTCCTTGAAGTCCTACCGCTTCTAAGGCGTTCCTGGAGTCACCTCTTACGGTTCTGATCTCACCCTCTACGGTGTTCTGAATCCTACTCTCTACAATGTTCCTGAGTCCTCACCCTCTACGATGTTCCTGATGTCCTCACCTCTACGGGTGTTCCTGAATCCTCACCTCTACGGTCGTTCCTGAAGTCCTACCCCTCATACAATGTTCCTGAATCTCACCTCTACTGTTCTGAATCCTCACCTTACAGTGTTCCTGATCCTCACCCCTCTACATGTTTCCTGAGTTCACTCACCCTCTTACGTGCGTTCCTGAGTCCTCACCTCTACGGTGTTCTGAGTCTCTCACTCTACGGGTTCCTGAGTCCTCACCCTCTACGGCTGTTCCTGAGTCCTCACCCTCTACGGCGTTCCTGAGGCCCTTACGTTTCTGAGTCACCCTCTACGGGTTCCTGAGTCCTCACCTCTACGGCGTTTCCTGAGTCTCACCCTCTAACGGCTGTTCCTTGAGTCTCACCCTCTACGGGTTCCTGAGTTCCTCCCCTCTACGGGTTCCTGAGTCTCCGCCTCTACGGGTTCCTGATCCTCGCCCTCTACGGGTTCCTGAGTCCTCCCCTTCGGTGTTCTTGGAACTATGCCCTCTACGGCGTTCCTGATCTCACCGCTCTACGGCTGTTCCTGAGTCCTCACCCTCTAACACGGTTTCCTGAGATGCTCTACGTGTTCAGCCCCTCTACGGCCGTTCCTGATTCCTCACCCTCTACGGTGTTCCTGAGTCCTCACCCTCTACGGCTGTTCCTGAATCCTACCCTCTCACGGTGTCCTGGATTCCTCCCCTCTAGGCGTGTTCCTGAGCACAGGTGAGTCACCTCATGTTCCTGGTCCTCCCTATACGGTGTCGAACTCACCCTCGTTCTGAATCCTCACCCTCTACGGTGTCCTGGTCCTCTCCTGTACTAGTCTACCCTCTATCTGTCGCTGTCCTCAACACGGTGTTCCTGCAAGTCCTTCCGGTCGAGCTCCCTCTACGTTTCGGCACCCGGTTCCTGATTGTAGTTTCTGAGTCACACTACGGTGTCTGGCTCCAACGGTGTTGTCCTACGGTTCTGGCTATGGAGTAGTACGGCGGGGTATCGAGGTTTTCAGGTCCAGACAGTCCACTACATCCTGGGTTCAGGCAGCCTTCTGCCACCATGGGCCGCGCGCAGTTACCTGCTGCCGGTCCTCCTGATGGGACTGCGTCTCTGAATCTTTAGGGTCATAGTTAGGGGTCACAGGTCTCTGATCTATAGGTCTATGGTAGGTACAGTTTGAACTGGGTCAATTTGTTTAGTCAGGTCTTATAGGGGTATGGTTAGGGCAGGTCGTTAGGTCATAGTAGGGGTACATCTGACATAGTCAAGGTTAGGTTAGGCAGGGTCATAGGGTATTTAGGGCTGGTTACAGTTCGATCTTGGCTAGTAGGGTAGGGTCACAGTCCATGAGAGAGATCTATTAGTAAGGTTGTGTAGCTATTAAGGGGTCAGGCTATCAGGGTTAGTAGGTTTAGGGGTCACAGGCTCTAATCATTTGTCGAGTGATCTTCAAGTAGTTTAGTGAGGTCTCACAGGGTCTAGGTTAGGTCACGGTTGATCTATGGGCAAGGGTTCATGTAAAAAGTATGGACTAGTCTCTTAAACTTCGGGATGGTACATCCACATTATATCATTGCATTCAATGGAACCTCTATTTCTATAGTAATGAGCTTCTGTTGACAACAGTAGTGCATAGTCCTATATACTATGTAAGTGACTCTGTTGACAAACGTAGTGCACTAGTAGTGCACTATAATATAGTAATAAGCTTCTGTTGACAACGTATGTTTTAGTCACTAGTTATGATATACTGGTAATAGCCTGTGGCAACAGTAGCACAGTAGTATATACTATGTAATAGCTTTTGTTGACAACAGTAGTGCACTTAAGTAGTTGCACTATATACTAATGTAATTGAGCTCTGTTTTGACAACAGTAGTGGCACTAAGTAAGTTGCATTCTTTATATATTGTAATGAGTCTTTCAAAACTAGTGCTGTAGGACTACTTTATGACTTGTCACAAGTGACAGTGCATATACTATGTTATGACGCTGTTGAACAACACTAAGTAGTGACTAAACTTTAAAGATGTTACAAGTATGCATCTAATATACTTATACTATTAATGAGCTGTTGAAACAAGACAGTAGTGCGTAACTATAATATTTGTGACACGTTGCACTAAGTAGTACTTATATACTTTGTCAATAGTCACTAGATAGCCTTACATGTTGCCTTTTACAACATAGGCACGTAGTGCCGATAACTTATTGTAATGAGCTTCTGTTGACAAACATAGTGCACTATAACTATGTAATGAGGCTTCTGTTGACAACGTAGTGCACTAAGTAGTGCACTATATACTATGTAATGAGCTTCTGTTGACAACAGTAGTGCACTAAGTAGTGCACTATATACTATGTAATGAGCTTCTGTTGACAACAGTATGCACTAAGTAGTGCACTAATACTATGTAATGACTTCTGTTTGACACAGTAGTGCACTAAGTAGTGCACTATATACTATGTAATGAGCTTCTTTGACAACAGTAGTCACTAAGTAGTGCACTTAAACTATGTAATGAGCTTCTGTTGCAACAGTAGTGCACTAAGTAGTGCACTATAAACTATGTAATGAGTTCTGTTGACAACAGTAGTGCACTAAGTAGTGCACTATAACTATGTAATGAGCTCGGCAACAGAGTGCACTAAGAGTGCACTAAACTATGTAATGACTTCTGTTGGAAACAGTAGTGCACTAAGTGTGCACTATGAACTATGAATGAGCTTCTGTTGACAAACAGTAGTGCCACTATAACTATGTAATGATGCTTCCTGTTGACAACAGTAGTGCACTAAGTAGTGCCTAACTTTTTAATGATTCTGTTGGGGGGGGGGGGGGCAACAGTAGCCACTAATAGTGACTATATACTATTAAATGGAGCTTCTGTTGACAACAGTTTAGTGCACTAAGTAGTGCACTATAAAAGGAAATAGGGAGCTTTTCCCTGGACTCCTTGGCTCTGTCGGGACGTAGGTAAACTAGCCGTTAAACCCTTGATTCCTTCTGTCCTGATTCCTTCTGTCCTTGATTCCTTAATCATTTCCTCCCCTTCCTCTCAAAGTCACTGGAGGAGGGGGCTCCAAGGGGAAGGCCTTGATTGGATCCTTTCCTCCAATGAGCTTGAGAGGGAGGCACGGAATTTAGGAATCAAATCAAGGATTCAATGGTTAGTTATGCTTTCAGACAAAGACGTTTTTCCACTTGGTTAGATCATGTGGTCACTGGTCAGGAAAAATCTCTCTCTCTCTCGCATGCGCACTCACACACCACACACACACCACTCACACACCACACAACACATCACACGTGAGGAGATACTGCATAGCTGTGTGCTGTCTATCTGTCCATTTGAGTGTAATTCCTCTTGATCAAAGAGAACCAGTAGACTGGCAGACTTCTTCCTCTTAAGCCTCATAACGCCCATATTAGGAAATCACATGACCATAATGTGTTGTTCCCTGTATACTGAGGTAAGAGGATCAATTGGAGACAGACTGGCACGGACAGCTACTAGATATCACTGAGCAGGTCACACACCCTACTCCTCTCATGTTTTGTCAGGTCACAATTCTGACTCATTTCTCCCCATCGATGCAATTTTGAATCTCTAGGAAAATGTAGGACATTTACTGAGACAAAGCAGTGAGGAAGTGAGTGTTGTAATCTGGCCCAGATTATGCATACCAACCAGACTATCTCCTAATCTGGAGTCATGTGAATGTAGATTCATACTACTGATTCTTAGTCCAGACTTCAGAACCCTGTTGTTCATTGTGTGTTAGTTATAAATCCTTCCAAAAGCCAGAGAATCACTAGCCAGCACTACTTCTAACAGGTCCAACCCAAACCACTGTTACAGATGGTTCCCCATATCCAGAGTGGCACAGCTCTGGGGTTAGTGACTGTCAGTTTCCCTGCCCCAGATCAGTCTGGGGTTAGTTACTGTCAGTTTCCCTGCCCCAGATCAGTCTGGTTTGTTACTGTCAGTTTCCCTGCCCAGATCAGTTCTGGTTAGTTACATGTCAGTTTCCCTGCCCCAGATCAGTCTGGGGTGTGTGACTGTCAGTTTCCCTGCCCCAGATCAGATCTGGGGTGTGTACTGTCAGTTTCCCTGCCCAGATCAGTCTGGGTTAGTGACTGTCAGTTTCCCTGCCCCAGAATCAGTCTGGGGTTAGTGACTGTCAGTTTTCCCTGCCCCAGATCAGTCTGGGGTGTGTTACTGTCAGTTTCCCTGCCCCAGATCAGTCTGGGTGTAGTTACTGTCAGTTTCCCTGCCCCAGGATCAGTCTGGGGTGTGTTACTGGCAGTTTCCCTGCCCCAGTTCAGTCTGGGGTTGTGTTACTGTCAGTTTTCCCTGCCCCAGATCAGTCTGGGGTGTTACTGTCAGTTTCCCTGCCCAGATCAGTTGGGGTTAGTTACTGTCCAGTTTCCCTGCCCCAGATCAGTCTGGGGTTAGTGACTGTCAGTTTCCCTGCCCCAGATCAGTCTTGGGTTAGTGACTGTCAGTTTCCCTGCCCCAGATCAGTCTGGGCGTTGTGTTACTCTCAGTTTCCCTGCCCCAGATCAGTCTTCTGGTTAGTTACTGTCAGTTCCCTGCCCGCCAGATCAGTCTGGGGTTAGTGACTGTCAGTTTCTGTCCCAGATCAGTCTGGGTTGACTGTCAGTTTCCCTGCCAGATCAGCCTGGGGTTAGTTACTGTAGTTTCCCTGTCCAGATCAGTCTGGGTTAGTAAACTGTCAGTTTCTCTTCCCCAGATCAGTCTGGGGTTAGTGACTGTCAGTTTCCCTGCCCCAGATCAGTCTGGGTTAGTACTGTCAGTATCCCTGCCCAGATCAGTCTGGGGTTAGTTTACTGTCAGTTTCCCTGTCCCAGATCAGTCTTTGGTTAGTTACGTGTCAGTTTCCCTGCCCCAGATCAGTCTGGGGTTAGTTACTGTCAGTTTCCTTGCCCCAGATCAGTCTCTGGTTAGTGACTGTCAGTTTCTCTTCCCCAGATCAGTCTCGGGTAGTTTACTGTCAGTTTCCCTGCCCAGATCAGTCTCTGGTTAGTACTGTCAGTTTTCTTCCCCAGATCAGGTCTGGGTTAGTGACTGTCAGTTTCCCTGCCCAGAATCAGTCTGGGGTTAGTTACTGTCAGTTTCCCTGCCCAGATCAGTCTGGGGTTAGTTACTGTCAGTATCCCTGCCCCCAGATCAGTCTGGGGGTTAGTTACTGTCAGTTTCCCTGTCCCCGATCAGTCTTTGGTTAGTTTACCGTCAGTTTCCCTGCCCCAGATCAGTCTGGGGTTAGTTACTGTCAGTTTCCTTGCCCCAGATCAGTCTCTGGTTAGTGATGTCAGTTTCTCTCCCCAGATCAGTCTCGGGTTAGTTACTGTCAGTTTCCCTGCCCCAAAGATCAGTCTCTGGTTTAGTGACTGTCAGTTCTCTTCCCCAATCAGTCTGGGTTAGTGGACTGTCAGTTTTCCCTGCCCCAGATCAGTCTGGGGTTAGTTACTGTCAGTTTCCCTGCCCAGATCAGTCTCTGGTTAGTGACTGTCTGTTTCCCTGCCCAGATCAGTCTCTGGTTAGGTTTCTGTCAGTTTCCCTGCCCC
Organism: Salvelinus sp. IW2-2015; assembly: GCF_002910315.2. Taxonomy (NCBI): domain Eukaryota; kingdom Metazoa; phylum Chordata; class Actinopteri; order Salmoniformes; family Salmonidae; genus Salvelinus; species Salvelinus sp. IW2-2015. Next base: position 15,666 of record NW_019946706.1, read on the forward strand.
AGATCAGTCTGGTTAGTGACTGTCAGTTTCCCTGCCCCAGATCAGTCTGGGTTAGTTACTGTCAGTTTCCCTGCCCCAGATCAGTCTCTGGTTAGTTACTGTCAGTTTCCCTGTTCCCAGATCAGTCTGGGGTTAGTTACTGTCAGTTTCCCTGCCCCAGATCAGTCTCTGGTTAGTTAACTGTCAGTTTTCCCTGCCCCAGATCAGTCGTTCTTTGGTTAGTTACTGTCAGGTTTCCCTGCCCCAGATTCAGCTCTGGTTAGTTACTTGTCATTCCCTGCCCCCAGGATCAGTCTCTGGTTAGGTTACTGTTCAGTTTCCCTGTCCCAGATCAGTCTTGGATTAGACAATCCTGCCACTGTTACAATGGATCCACAGAGTTGTCGTAAGATGTTATACAAAGATGGTTAGGACATTATCCTGCTCCACTGTTACAGAGTAGTGTCCCAGAGTGTCGTAGTGTTTACAAGGTGTTAGGACATATCCTGCTCACTGTTACAGATGGTTCCCAGAGTGCCGTAGGTTTTACAAGGGTGTTAGGACATATCCTGCTCACTGTTACAGATGGTTCCCAGAGTGTCGTAGTGTTTACAAGTGTTAGGACATATCCTGCTCACTGTTACAGATGGTTCCCAGAGTGCCGTAGTGTTTACAAGGTGTTAGGACATATCCTGCTCACTGTTTACAGATGGTTCCCAGAGTGTCGTAGTGTTTAAAGGTGTTAGGACATATCCTGCTCACTGTTACAGATGGTTCCCAGAGTGTCGTAGTGTTTACAAGTTGTTAGGACATATCCTGCTCACTGTTACAGATGGTTCCCAGAGTGTCGTAGTGTTTACAAGGTGTTAGGACATATCCTGCTCACTGTTACAGATGGTCCAGAGGGTCGTAGTTGTTTACAAGGTGTTAGGACATATCCTGCTCACTGTTACAGATGGTTCCAGAGGGTCGTAGTGTTTACAAGGTGTTAGGACATATCCTGCTCACTGTTACAGATGGTCCAGAGTGTCGTAGTGTTTACAAGGTGTTAGGACATATCCTGCCTCACTGTTACAGATGGTTCCAGAGGGTCGTTAGTGTTAAAGGTGTTAGGACATACTGCTCATGTTACAGATGGTTCCCAGAGGGTCGTAGTGTTTACAAGGTGTTAGGACATATCCTGCTACTGTTACAGATGGTTCCCAGAGTGTCGTAGTGTTACAAGAGTGTAGACATATCCTGCTCACTGTTACAGATGGTATCCGAGGGTCGTAGTGTTTACAAGCAGTGTTAGGACATATCCTGCTCACTGTTCAGATGTTTCCAGAGGGTCGTAGTGTTTACAAGGTGTTAGGACATATCCTGCTCACTGTTACAGATGGTTCCCAGAGTGTCGTAGTGTTTACAAGGTGTTAGGACATATCCTGCTCACTGTTACAGATGGTCTCCCAGAGTGTCGTAGTCCTCCACACTCTCACAGATCACCTCCACTGGGAGAAGACAGAGTTGGGGCTGAGGCTGTTCATATCGAAGGCAGACCTGGCTCCTTAGGAGGTCGTCAGTACACACGTCACACTCACTGCTGCCGATGGCAAAGTTCCAGTAGGGGAGGGCAAGGTGGCATCAACCCAGCATGTCCTGGAGAGATGAGAGATGAGAGATGGAGAGATGGAGAGAGGAGAGATGAGAAGGAGAGTGAGAGATGGGAGAGAGAGAGAGAGAGGGAGAGATGGATGGTGGGAGGTGGATGGATGGATGGATGGAGAGGATGGATGGATGGGGAGATGGATGGATGGATTGGGGAGATGGGATGGAGAGATGGATGGATGGGAGATGGAGAGATGGATGGATGGGAGATGGAAGAGATGGATGGATGGGGAGATGAGAGATGGATGGGAGATGGATGATGGAGGGGGGGAAGACAATTATGGTAAGGATCAATATTACAGTTTATTTACCCTGCTTGGCTGAATACTCAATTCTGAATGGTCGAGAGAGTGTTTGACAATGGTTTGAATATATGGTAATATTGAAACACACACACACACACACACTCTTTCTCTATCTCACACACACACACACCACACACACACACACACACACACACACAACACACACACACACACACCACACACACACACCTCTCTCTTCTGTCTCACACACATACTCTCTTTTTCCTTTCACACACATACACTCCCGTACCCACTTCACTCACTCAACCTGCATATCTCTCTCCAGCTGCAGCAGGTGGAACCTGTGCCAGGTGACGAATCCTGTCCTTCGTGAAAAAGTCCACGGCCCCAAAGCTAGCCTGCCCCCGCCCCCATGTAGGTTTGCTGACAGAGTAGTAGTGTGTCCACACAAAGTAGTTATAGATGGTGATGTTGTCAAACTGAGGGTGTTACCGTCCGGACCATACACTTCCTGGTAACTGTAGAGAACGATGACGATTTCCAATGGCAATGTGACAGAGTGGAGTTTAATGCACAACCAAGCTCCCATTCCAATTCTCTTAACCTCTAGCCTCTAATTCTATTAACCTCTAGCCTCCAATTCTCTAACTCTAGCTCCAATTCGCTTACCTCTAGCCTCCAATTCTCTAACTCTAGCATCCAATTCTCTTACCTCTAGCCTCCAATTCTCTAACCTCTAGCATCCAATTCTTTAACTTCTAGCATCCATTCTATAATCTCTATCTCCAATTCTCTAATCTCTAGCATCCAATTCTCTTACCTCTAGCTCCGTTCTCTTACTCTAGCCTCCAATCTTTAACTTCTAACCTTCCATCTCTAGCTCCAAATCTCTAGCCTCCAATTCTCTAACCTCTAGCCTCCAGTTCTTCTTACCTCTTAGCCTCAAGTCTCTAACTGCTACCCTCCAATTCTCTAAACCTCTAGCCTCCAAATCTCTTACCTCTAGCCTCCAAATCTATAATCTCTATCCTCCAATTCTATAATCTCTATCCTCCAATTCTCTTAATCTCTAGCCTCCAATTCTCTTTACTCTAGCCTCCAATTCTCTAACCTCTAGCCTCCAGTTTCTCTAACGAATGAGATTCTATTTGATTTAAACAGATGAGTGGTATGAAGTATCAGTTATTTTGGTTCCGATCACAATCAGATCGAAGCAATCGATCTCCGATCATTAAGATCACAGCACCATCAAACTGTTACCGTCGTGTGCAGATGACCAGGTCAGGGTGGACGGTCCTCTTTGGCCTGGTCCAGAGAGTTCACAAACACCTGCTTCTCTGCTGAACTCATCTGCATCACATTCCTCCTGACTGGAGAGAGGGAGGGAAGCAGGGAGGATGGAGGGAGGATGGAGGGAGGGAAGCAGGGAGGATGGAGGGAGGGAAGCAGGAGGATGAGGAGGGGAAGCAGCGAGGATGGAGGGGAGGGAAGCGGAGGATGGAGGGAGGGAAGCAGCCGAGGATGGAGGGAGGAAGCAGGAGGATGGAGGAGGGAAGCAGGGAGGGAAGCAGGGAGGATGGAGGGAGGGAAGCAGTGAGGATGGAGGGAGGAACCATAGGGGAGGGAGGGAAGCAGGAGGGAGCATGGATGGGGGAGGGAGGGAGGGAAGCAGGGAGGATAGAGGGAGGGAAGCAGGAGGATAGAGGGAGGGGAAGCATGGGGGGAGGGAGGAGCAGGGAGGATGGAGGGAGGAAGCATGGGGGAGGGGAAGCGAAAGGAAGGGAGAGAGGGAAGGGAAGAGGGAGGGAGGGAGTGAGGGAGAGATGCATCAAATATTGTACATTAGAAACTGTAGATGGTCCCTGATAAAGAAATACATGGATGTATGAAGAAAACCTAGAATTAATATATTTATTATCTATTTCTTTTAAAGGAAGTAGGAAAGAGACAATCAGATAAATAAATACACCTCCCTCTCTCTTACCCACAGATWTCCTCTGATCACAGTTAGGTCCGGTGAGTCCATGTCGGCACCGGCCACAGTTATAYCCCGCAAAGTTCCCGTTACACCGGCACGTCCGGTTAAAGAACCTTAACGGCCAGCGCTCCCGGTCGTCCCGGCCATCATGTGGGTACTGGGGGCCGTGGCGGTGGCTGTCGGCAGCTACGGACACACACTGACCCCTCCCTGTGGCAGAACCACACTCGTCACCCAGGGCTCCAGCGGGAGAGGGGCAGCACTGGCCGCTSCGTAGCCCCACTGAGGTGACACATTCTCTGGGAAACTGTGCCAGGGTCCATGGGGTCAGGSCCAGCACCACCAGGAGACCCAGCCAACACATACTGGAGATGGAGGAGAGAGTCTTTATTCGTTTTTGAAAGAAAGACAGTCTTTATTCATTTGTGTGTGTGTAATGTTAACTGTTAATTCGTGACTGTTGATTTAACTTGTTTTGGCAATGTAAACATATGTTTTCAATGCCAATAAAGGTCCATTGAGTTTAAATTGAATTGAGAGAGAGAGAAAGTGGCAGAGCAGAGGAGAGAGAGAGAGAGATCATTATAACACTGTTTATATACGTAATATGACATTTGAAATGTCTTTATTCTTTTGGAACTTCTGTGAGTGTAATGTTTACTCTAAATTTTTGCTGTGATGTGTCACACTCTCGTGGAATTTCACCCAAGTAGATATGGGAGTTTATCAAAATCTGGTTTGTGTTGGAAATTCTTTGTGGATCTGTGTAATCTGAGGGAAATATGTGCTCTAATATGGTCATACATTTGGCAGGAGTCAGGAAGTGCACTCAGTTTCCACCTCATTTTGTGGGCAGTGGCACATAGCCTGTCTTCTCTGAGAGCCAGGTCTGCCTACAGGACTTTCTTCAATAGCAAGGCTATGCTCACTGAGTCTGTACTTGGTCAAAGCTTTCCATAATTCGGGTCAGTCAGTGGTCAGGTATTCTGCCACTGTGTACTCTCTGTTTGGGCAAATAGACATTCTAGTTTCCTGTTTTTTTGTAATTCTTTCCAATGTGTCAAGTAATTATCTTTTTGTTTTTCTCATGATTTGGTTGGGTCAATTTGTGTTCTTGTCTTGGGCCTGTGTGGGGTCTGTTTGTGTTTGTGAACAGAGGCCTCAGGACCAGCTGCTAGGGGACTCTTCGGTCATTTTGTATTCATCTCTCTGTAAGGTGATGTCTTTTGTATATGGAGGTTTTGGGAATGCTTCTTT
>NW_019946706.1:25786-28383 GCF_002910315.2 Salvelinus sp. IW2-2015
GCTCTGTTGGGGTTGTTTTGTTTGTGAACAGAGCCCAGGACCAGCTTGCTTAGGGGACTCTTCTCCAGGTTCATCTCTCTGTAGGTGATGGCTTTGTTATGGAAGGTTTGGGAATCGCTTCCTTTTAGGTGGTTGTAGAATTTAACGTCTCTTTTCTTGATTTTGATAATAGTGGGTATCGGCTAATTCTGCTCTGCATGCATTATTTGGTGTTTTACGTGTACACAGGATATTTTGCAGAATTCTGCATGCAGAGTCTCAATTTGGTGTTTGTCCCATTTTGTGAATTCTTGGTTTGTGGAGCGGACCCCAGACCTCACAACCATAAAGGGCAATGGGCTCTATGACTGATTCAAGTATTTTTATCCAGATCCCCCCCCCCAAAAAACACTTGTTTGTGTACATGGATTTATAATGTCATAGTGTTTTCCCCAACACCACTATCATCAATTTGTAAGCAGGCCCTCATGCCAAATTGAGTCGAAGGCTTTTTGAAATCAACAAAGCATGAGAAGACTTGCCTTTGTTTCGATTTGTTTGTTTGTCAATTAGGGTGTGTAGGGTGAATACAGGTCTGTTGTATAATAATTTGGTAAAAGCCAATTTGACATTGCTCAGTACATTGTTTTCACTGAGGAAATGTACAGATCTGCTGTTAATGATAATGCAGAGGATTTTCCCAAGGTTCTGTTGATGCATATCCCTGTTGACGCTCTCCTCTGTCTCTCTCTCTCACTTCCTCTCTCTCAATTCAATGGCTTATTGGCAATGGAAACATATGTTTACATTGCCAAAATTGAAGAATATAATAAACAAAAGTGAAATAAACAATACCAAGATGTGTGACCTGTTGCCACAAGAAAAGGTCAACCAGTGAAGAACAAACACCATTGTAAATACAACCCATATTTATATATTATTTTCCCTTTTGTACTTTAACCATTTGCACATCGTTACAACACTGTATRTATACATAATATGACATTTGTRATGTCTTTATTCTTTTGGAACTTCTGTGAGTGTAATGTTAACTGTTTATTGTTAATGTTTGTTTCACTTATGTATATTATCTACTTCACTTGCTTTGGCGATGTTAACATATGTTTCCCATGTCAATAAAGCCCYTTGAATTGAATTGAGAGAGAGATAGTTAGAGAGTTGAAACAAAGGCTGGTCCATTTTTGAGTGCCCAGCTCAGCCTAGACTCCACACTCATCAGATATCAGATTACACAAAGGATTGGAGATGTTGTCTTGTACAAATGTATGCCAGCTCCAGCAATTCTCTTTTATCTCTGAAATCAACCATTCCCTTTGTTATAATTCCCTTTCTGATTCCCAATAATTCCCTTTCCCTTCGAATAACTTATCGAGCCAAAGAAAACAAACATGTTCTACTTTCTAAACAAATATCAAAAGTGTTCTAGGATTTGCAAGGACCCTGTTTACACGCCCCCCCCCAAAAAACAACCACATAAAATCCTTCCTTGATCACGTTTAAAAGCAACAAGATAACAGAGAGGATTAGACAGATTGTCTGGATTCTGTGGGTGGTGGTGCGACACTCAAATCTCTCCTCCAACTAAGAGCAGCAAATCGTATGTGAGCTTGGTTCTGCAACTGTTTATCACGAGTGGCGCAGCGGTCTAAGGTACTGCATCTCAGTGCTAGAGGCGTCACTACGGGACACCTGGTTCCAATATCCAGGCTGCTATCACAGCGTTCTGCGACACTGCATCCAGTGCTTAGAGGCGTCAACTACGGACATCCCGGCAAATCCAGGCTGTATATACACCGGTCTGAGACACTGGCACTCTAGTGTCGAGCGTTCACTACGGACCCCTGTGGTCAAATCCCAGGGCTGTATGAACATGCCGGTCTGAGACACTGCCTCTCAGTGCTAGAAGGCGTCACTACGGCACACCCCTGGTTCAACATCCAGGCTGTTATCACAGCGTCTGAGACACTGCATCTCAGTGCTAGAGGACTCTGCACTAGACAGAACTCACCCTGGTTCAAATCCAGGCTGTATCACAGCGTCTGAGACACTGGCAATCTCAGTGCTAGAGGCCCGTCACTACAGACACCCTGGTTCAAATCCAGGACTGCTTACAAGGTTGAGACACTGGCATCCTCAGTGCTAGCAGTCGTCAGCTACAGACACCCTGCTTTCAAATCCAGGCCTGTATCACAGTCCCACAGGGAGGCACCACATTTGGCCCCAGTCGTCGTCACAGGTTGATGCTGGTTGTAAGATCCGTCTATTGAAATAATAGAATTCTGGTTCTTAAAGGGATTGCCTTGTTCAAAGAATAGTTTTTTCCATTAAACCAATACTCACACGTCCCTATCAAGATCCTCAACGTTCCATTCTCATCGTGATTGGTTTTTCACAGAATGGACACACTGTCAGTGGTCTGACAAGAGTATCTCAGAAGCACCTATAAACTCCATATCCCTGTCTTTGTAATGCCTACTATAAATAACATAGCGATCTATTGTGCTCTCCATACAATACCAGACATTTAAATGTCTTAGACAAGAAATAAATATACAATATATAATATAACAGTTTATAGCTCCTTATGAAACCTTTGC
>NW_019946706.1:31954-60068 GCF_002910315.2 Salvelinus sp. IW2-2015
GAGGACTAGGGCAATGTTTACATCGCCACCAAAAACAGGAAGTACTACATCCTCAACTTGTTTTTTATACGAAAGCCTCATTTTTTGTGTGTATTTTTTACGTTTCAAAATGGTTGATATGTCGTGCCCTTCTCCACCACAGCCCTTCTTGTACAACACACAACCTGCAGAGCTGTGGCCCCCCCACCACCAGCCCTTCTGTTACAACACACAACCTGCAGAGCTGTGGCCCCCCCACCAGCCCTTCTGGTACGACACACAACCTGCAGAGCTGTGCCCCCCATCAGCCATTTTGTTTTTAACCTACCTTGAAATACGAGAGCTGGAATGTGTTTTAATATGAAGACTATCTGGGTTGCTGTCCGTGAGCTGAGCGGCTAACAGACACATAAAATGGTTAATCTTCGTAGTTTAATGAAACTGCAGAGCCGTGTGCTGCTACAGACAAACACTAGTCCTCTTTTCAGCATGTGCTCTCAGCCAGCCACTCAGCCCTGCTGTGTCGGTTCAGTTAAAGCCTCTGCCAGTCGTTACTGTTACAAATCACAAGCCTCCCCACAGGTTGTCCTCGGACAACATATGAAGAACTCTTTTAATGACAGCCTTAAAACTTTACTCTGGTCATGAATGCTACATTGAATGCATTTGGGGGTGAAATGATGAAGCAGACGTTGGAAACACACACACACACACACAAACAACACACACACACAGAGAGAGAGAGTCTATATCCCAGACTGAACACAGTCCCTTTTCTCTAGCCCCAAACTTAACCCAACACAGATCTTTACACCAGAAAAGAGCGAAGAGGCCACAGCACAGGAAGTATTAGGGACTCACAAGCCACAGGAAGTATTAGGGACTCACAGCACAGGAAGTATTTTAGGGACTCACAGCACAGGGAAGTATTAGGGACTCACAGCACAGGAAGTATTAAGGACTCACAGCACAGGAAGTATCAGGGACCCACAGATGACCCATCGCAGTCTGTCTGCGATGCTGCCTCTGCCTGTCTGAGATACAGCTAGCTGCCTCTGCCTGTGCTGAGATAACAGCTAGCTGCCTCTGTCTGTCTGAGAGAACAGCTAGCTGCCTCTGTCTGGTCTGAGATACAGCTAGCTGCCTCTGTCTGTCTGAGATACAGCTAGCTACCTCTGTCTGTCTGAGATACAGCTAGCTGCCTCTGCCTGTCTGCGATGCTGCCTCTGCCTGCCTGAGATACAGCTAGCTGCCTCTGTCTGTCTGCGATACAGCTAGCTTCCTGGAGGCCTGTCTGTCTGTCTGCCTGGCGGCCTGTCTGTCTGCCTGGCGGCCTGTCTCTGCCGGAGGCAGAGAAAGAGAAAGGAGCCATTTAATCAATCCTCAGTGTCCTGCGTTGAGAGTGAGGTGAGGATGTTGATTGGTGGGTCAGGCCAGATATCCACCTTCTCACCACCAGAGCCTCTCTTTCCTCTGCATTTGAATGCGACTGGTCATGTGACCGCTGCATGTACTTGGAATTCTGCATGGCAGCCTGTCCTTAGACCGTGTCTGACTCGAGGCTCCTCAGTCACCCGACAAGTAAACTTATCGTAAATGGTGACTTCACCCTCTCTCTCTCTCTTCTCTCTGTGGGAGTCCCATGTTTGATGAGCAGCTCGTTGACCCTGGGCTTCGCTGTGTGCTCTGCTGTCTGGATTCGTTCCTTCCCTGGGTGGCCTGTCTCCTTGACCCTACGTTCCCCCCCAGACCAGGAGGCGTCCCAAATGAAGCCCTATTCTCTATATAGTGTTGCACTACTTTTGACCTGAGCCCTATGTTCCCTGGTAAAAAGTAGTGTACTATATAGGGTTTAATTTGGTATGCCATCCAGCACCCAGCAGAGTGGCTACCTGCGTTACCTCTGTCAACCTGCTATTAAGTTGTAAATCTCAGCTAACCCGTAAAGGAATGTCTGCTCATCAGGACCTCCTAGTGAAGGGTCTTCTCCTCTTGTCTCCTGCTCTCATCTCTTATCTCCCCCTCCCATCTCCTCTCCCTCCAGATTAAACATGACTTTCTCCACAGTGTTTGACCTCTGGTAGGTAGCAAGGCTGCCTGTAGAGTGTTTATGTACGTTGCACTTTAACGTCCCCGTTCTTCTCATTCTGCTGGTAGTGTTTGCTGGCCTGGACAGGAGAATGTAGCAATGTAACGAAGGACCATTTTCCTGAACTGGAGGATCTAAAGGTGTCTCTGTAAATGACTGGGCTGACGGTGTCTCTGTAAATGACTGGGCTGACGGTTTTCTCTGTAAAGGACTGGGCTGACGGTGTCTCTGTAAATGACTGGGCTGACGGTGGCTCTGTAAATGACTGGGCTGACCGGTGTCTCTGTAAAGGACTGGGCTGACGGTGTCTCTGTAAAGGACTGGGCTGACGGTGTCTCTGTAAATGACGTGGGCTGACGTGTCTCTGTTAAATGACTGGGCTGACGGTGTCTCTGTAAGGACGGGGAAAGGGAACTGGGCTGACGGTTTCTCGTGTAAAGGACTGGGCTGACGTGTCTCTGTAAGGACTGGCTGACGGTGTCTCTGTAAATGACTGGGCTGACGGTGTCTCTGTAAATGACTGGGCTGACGGTGTCTCCTGTAAAGGACTGGGCTGACGGTGTCTCTGTAAATGACTGGGCTGACGGGTCTCTGTAAATGACTGGGCTGACGGTGTCTCTGTAAATGACTGTGCTGACGGGTCTCTGTAAAAGACTGGGCTGACGGTGTCTCTGGAAAGGACTGGGCTGACGGTGTCTCTGTAAAGGACTGGGCTGACGGTGTCTCTGTAAATGAACTGGGCTGACGGTGTCTCTGTAAATGACTGGCTGACGGTGTCTCTGTAAAGGACTGGGTACGGTGTCTCTGTAAAGACTGGGCTGACGGTGTTTCTGTAAAGGACTGGCTGACGGTGTCTCTGTAAGGGCTGGGCTGACGCGTGTCTCTGTAAAGGGCTGGCTGACGGTGCTCTGTAAAGGGCTGGGCTGACGGTGTCTCTGTAAAGGCTGGGCTGACGGTGTCTCTGTAAAGGGCTGGGCTGACGGTGTCTCTGTAAAGGGCTGGGCTGAAGGTGTCTCTGTAAAGGCTGGGCTGAAGGTTTCTCTGGAAAGGGCTGGGCTGAAGGTTCTCTGGAAAGGGCTGGGCTGAAGGTTTCTCTGTAAAGGACTGGGCTGAAGGTTCTCTGTAAAGGGCTGGCTTGAAAGGTTTGCGTCAGCCACCTTATTATGTCCATATACTGTAATTTTTTTTTTTTTTTTTATTGTGTAAAGGCTGGCTGAAGGTTTCTCTGTAAAGGACTGCGGCGTGAAGGTTTCTCTGTAAAGGCTGGGCTGAAGGTTTCTCTTGTTAAAGGACTGCGGCTGTAGGTTTCTCAGCGCCCTATTTGTCCATGATACTGTAATTTATGTGATTGGTTAAAGAACTTAATTTTTCCTCCTAATTTGTTTGTATCCAATGCGTAGTTACAGTCTTGTCTCATCGCCTGCAACTCCCGTACGGACCGGGAGAGGCCAAGCGTCGAGAGTCGTGTGTCCTTCTAACACGACCCAACCAAGCCGCACTTGCTTCTTGACCACACATGTCCACTTAACCCGAAGCACAGAGGAAGGGAAAACACCGTACTACACCTGGTGACCATGTCAGGCGTGCACTGCCGCCCGGCCCGCCACAGAGTCACTAGAGCACGATGGGACAAGGACATCGCCTACCGGCCCGAACCCTCCCCTAACCCCGGGGACGCTGGCCGAACCCTTCCCCTAACCCAGAACGACGCTGGCCAAACCCTCCCCTAACCCAGACGACGCTGGCCAAACACCTCCCCTAAACCCAGACGACGCCTGGCCGAACCCCCCTTAACCGGGCGACGCTGGCCAAACCCCGTCCCTTAAAACCCGGGCGACGCTATGGGCCAAACCCCGTCCCCAACCAGACCGACCTGGGCCAAACCCTTCCCCTCTAACCCAGACGCGCTGGGCCAAAACCCCTCCCTAACACAGATCTCGACGCTGACGGCCCATAACCCTCCCCCTAACCCAGGACGACGCTTGGGCCAACTCTGAGCGCCTCATCGGTGCGGTCTCCTCATCGCGGTCCAGGTTGCCAAACAGAGCCCTGGACTGAACCAGGATCTCTAGTGGCACAGCCAACACTGTGATGCCAGAACCTTAGGACCACGGCACCACGAGAGGGAGGACGGTTAAGACCAATGCTGACTTCTGAATAAATGTAGCTTGACCAAACAAAGGGGTGAATACTGATGCAACTTTTTTCCCATTTTTTTCCTTTTTTTATATAGGTTGAGTAAAAAGAAAAACAAGTTGTTTTTCACTTGGAACATTCTGAGTATTTATGTGTTGATCAATGACCAAAAATTAATATATTTCAATTCCCACTTTGTCAATTGCAACAAAATGTGGATGAAGTTCAAGGGGTTGAAGACTTTCTATAGGTACTGTAGTGTGTGTGTGTGTGTGTTGTGTGTGTGTGTGGGTGTGTGTATTATGCGCCTGCTTTCATGTGAGTGTGTTGTTTGTCATTGTCTGTGTGGGTGGTCCGGTGTGCTGAATCCGGCTAACTGGTTACTATCATTACAAGGCAGTTATGGGCTCCGGCGGCCATTTATTAAAGTTTCTTTTTTTTGCTGTGTGTAGCCTGCCAGACCACGCGTCACCTTCCACCTCCCTTATAATCCTCGAGCTCTGTGCGTGGCTGTGCTGAAGCCCCGTTGTTCGCCAAGATTTAATGTATTTCCCTGTTAGTTGGTGTGGGGATTGGATTGGGATAGGAGATGGATTTGAACCAGCCAAGCGACCCTCCTGTGTCGGTATTACCTCAGCTGATGTATTGATAGAGGAACACATGAATGAGCTCCGTCTCTCTCTCTCGCTTCTTACTCTCCTCCGCTCTCGCTCTCCTCAGCTCCACTGTCACACCTCAGCGTGGCCGATTATGTCATATCTTGAGGCCGACTACTGCAGACCACACCCAATCAGACAGACAACAAGTATCATTTGAGATATCCAAGAGTTGGTGTGAATCGAAAATGACCCCACGAGGACATTTCATTCCACGCGTGATACAAATGAAGACGCTGGGTAGAGGTTTAAAGGGGTTAGGGTGTGTGTATAAGAAACAACCATTTTGTTATGAAGGCGACGTTGGCTTTGAAACAAGGGACACCGACTATGAAGAAGTGGATTCATGAATAATCCATAAACATTTTTATGCTTATCAAGTAAGAAAGACCATTTTTGGTGTTTTTCTATTGAGAAAAGGCAAGGGAATGTCACTTTCTTACCAGTTGTCGGGTCAAAACCACAAAATTGGGGTGCGTCCAAAATGCCACTTTATCCATTATGTCCATTTTCCGTCCACTGTGACGTTCACGCCATTTTGGGTATGGACGTTCTCAAAGCCGATGCCAGAAGTCGTGATAAACCCAGTCATTTTGTACGATGAATTGTTAAATGTAGGCAAATATTAGCTGCAAACCTTGTACCATTTATCGTGTCGTTTTAAAACCTTGACTAAGCAGATGGTCATTTTTTCATTCGCTAGAAAAGTCTTGTCAAAAATGCTAGCAAGGGCTTAATTGTTAAACCTAGCTAAAAATCCAGTGCGGTCTTCTCGCATCTTAACTGGGCTAAGTTCAAAAGTCAGTCTGGAGAGCAAAATGACAAGTTTTTCCTACTTAATTACACTGCAGACAAAAGTATGTGCTCCACAATCATGGGCAGTAATATGGAGTTGGTCCCCCCTTATTCTGCTATAAACAGCCTCCACTCTTCGGGAAGGCTCCACTAGATGTTGGAACAATTGCTGCGTGGACTTGCTTCCATTCAACACAACGTTAGTGAGGGTTGATGTTTTGGGCACTGATGTGTGGCGATTTAGGCTGCTCGCAGTCGTTGTTCCAATTAAAACCTAAGGTGTTCGATGAGGTGAGGTCCGGGCTCTGTGCAGGCCATTCAAGTTCTTCCAACACCAGATTCTCGACAAACAATGTCATGCGGGGAAACAGGGGAAAGGGCCATCCCAAACTGTTGCCACAAAGTTGGAAGCCACAGAATCATCTAGAATGTCTTTGTATGCTGTAGCGCTTAAGATGTCCCTTCGCTGGAACTACGTTGGCCGAGCCTGAACATGAAAAACAGCACCCGACACATACTTTTGACATCAGTATGTAGTTCGCCTACTGGTTTAGATTTAGTTTTATTTCCAAGCCAATGTAAATGGATTTTGATGAAAATCATCATCGGTGCCGATTTTGACAATTCATTGAGTATGTAATGCTCAGATAGGGACATTCAGTTCCTGAAACTTAATGCTCAAAACATTATTGTGATTTTTTAAATGTGCAGCCAATGAATAGTTATTCCTTTTTAATTGCTGCGTTACTATGACCCAAGCCCCTATAAAGGTAATGGTGCATTCTGGATGCAACACAGGGCTGTCAGGACCCGCAACAGCAGCGGCCTTGAGAGAAAAGGATATAGTTATTATTTATCATTCTTGGAATGTGAATGAAAAGGGAAATAATCTTTTACTCTGGTGGCACAAAGGAGAGGACAGTAATTACAAAGTTGTGGCATGAGACGAGGCCGTTGTCATGGGCGGGGACATGACAAAGTTAATGGACGTGTTTGGAAGGCACTGAGAATAGAGACCAGATTGGAAAATTACTTTTTCAAGGCTCTCTCGCCTCTCTTTCTTTCTTCTCTTTTCTTTTCTTTCTTTCTCTCTCTTTTCTTTCTTTCTCCTCTTTCTTTCTTTCTTTCTCTCGCTTTCTTTCTTTCTTTCTCTCTCTTCTCTCTCTCTCTACTCTTCTCTCCCCTCTCTCTCTCTCCCCTCGCCTTCTTCTCTCTCTCTTCTCTCTCTTTCTTCTCTCTCTCCCCAGATAATTTTTTTCTTTCTAAAAGATGCACCCACTGACTGAGTTTAGTTTCATTTACTTATCCATTTTAATGAGTGGGTAAAGAGGTTGACCTGAGAGCATAGTATCGTTAGGATTAATACTGCCTGTCTAGAACTCACACAACACACACAACACAAACATGTTTTTACTATCCGTTGTGGGGAACCTAAAATGTATTTACCTTCAAATGCCATTGTTTTCTATAACTCCTTGACCTAAACGAACCCCAAGCTTTACAGCCTTTGTCCCCACGAGCGGATCATTTTTCTTGTTTGTGTGATTTACTATCCTTGTGGGTACCGTAAATCCACACAGCCTTATTCCCTTTTTCATCAGGGACTGCGCTCTGCTCTAATACAAATGAATTTTCAATCGGGGCCATTTAGCTTTGTTTTCTTAGTCTGACGCTGGAATTAATAACAAATTGTTTTTTAAAGTCGATTTGAAGCATTGCAGGACAGGCAATTTGCTTCCGAGGTATTAATCCGTTTGATGTAGCAGAAGAGCTGGGACTGGAAGGCAAATGACAAACCACTGACCTTTGGCGCTTAGTGAAAAATGGGGAATTGATTCGCTCCAGATGTGTTTTACATTTCCAATGTTGGTCATTTTAGCAGAACGCTTCTTATCCAGACACCAAACGGAAAAAACAAATAGGTTAAAGTGGCCTGCTCAAAGGGCATATCGACAGAGTTTTTCACCTGGTCTGCAGGATTCGAAACCAGCGACCTTTTGGTACTGGAAAAGTTTAGAATAAATTACGTGGGTTTACTTTAGATTGTAAACTGTCATGTCAAAACATATAGACTCAATGGTGTAAAGATGGGGGGGGGGGTCTGTCCGTAAATAGATGCTCCACGTTCCAAAGCATGTTTCTGCAGCTCTAGTTCATCTTGATTACTTGTCCGTCCAGTGCTGCAGGGAAAACCACCTAGTTCAGCTGCAGCTGGCCAGACAAGAGCGGTACGTCTTGCTCTTCATTGTAATCAGAGGGCTGATATGAAATACATGCATGCCAGTCCTCTCTCGGTGGATCAGAGTTGAGGAGAGACTGACTGCATCACTTCTTATTTTAAATAAAACTGTTGGAAATAACCCCAAATGTTTGCATAGCTCACAGCTCTGACACACACACACTTAACCCCACTAGAGCATGCCACCAGGCCGTCTTTTCACAGGCCCCAAATTCAAGAAAGTTGGTACAGTATTATATTATTAAATTTATGCATGGGACTTCCATCTCCTATTGCGCAAATTCAACAGCAAAAACTTTGTTTCAGAAACAGAAAGCACACCTCCCCTATTTGACCCAGATAGTTTTGTGTATTGTATTGATATGTAGGCTACTGTGCCTTTAAAATATATATATAGATGTAGTTCTGTTCTGGTCTGTTAATGTTCTGGTTTCATGTCTGTGGTTATGTCATGTTTCAGGTTCTGTGTGGACCCCAGGAAGAGTAGCTGCTGCGTTGTAACAGCTTAACAGGATCCTAATAACATGACCCAATACTGCCAGCGCTGTGTGTTGTGCTGGACTAAAGTGCCTATTCAGAGAGGCGGGGCTTGGCGGCGGGGCGGACGGGCGTGGCGTCTGGGGCGTGGCGTCTGGGCGTACAGGCGGGGCGTGGCGTTCTGGGACGGACCCCTCAGTTCACGTTCCTCCTTTCCCTAATCACTCACTGGTCCCATTCTCCCAAGCTGAATGTGTTTCCATGAACAGGCATTACTGTCTGCCTATTGAAAAAGTTAAACTAAATAAATATTGCTATTTTGTGTTTGAGGGAGAGCATAGCTCAATTAACTTATTAAGCGTTAACTGAGTTTAGGTCCTGTTCGCTGTGTGTTGGTAAGGCAGGTTTTGATGTTGAAGTGTTCCTCCACCCTAGTGTCCTCCACGGTATGTTCCTCCACCTAGTGTCCTCCACGCGTAGTGTTCCTTGTGTGTGCGGTCTATTTGATATGGCTCTATGGTGACTGTGTCTAATATCCATGTAGTTTGTTACGGAACCAACATTCACTAACGATACCATACCAGCCAAGTATCACAATGCGAGTAGTATTACTGTATTGTGAGTGAAGTGTTTGGTATGTAGACAAACACTAATAGCGTATGCGGACAGGGGAGTTACTGCTGCTCAAACACGCTGAGTACTCCTGTCAGCCATGTTTACTGCTGTCAACACACTGAGTTTACTCCTGTCAGCCATGTTACTGCTTGAAAACACACTGAGTACTCCTGTCGGCCATGTTACTGCTTCAACACACTGAGTACTCCTGTCAGCCATTTACTACGGTCAACCACACTGAGGGACTCCTGTCAGCCATTGTTACTGCTGTCAACACGCTGAAGTACTCCTGTCGCCATGTTACTTGCCTGTCAAACACACTGATACTCCTGCCGCCATGTTACTGCTGTCAACACACTGAGTACTCCTTCGGCCATGTTACTGCTGTCAACAACCCTGAGTACTTCCTGCCGCCATGTTTACAGCTGTTCAACCACACTGAGGTGCCTCCTGATCGGCCATGTTACTGCTGTCAACACACTGAGTTACTGAGTCAACACCACTTCGAGTACTCCTGTCAGCCAGGTTACTTCGGTCAACACACTGGAGAGTACTTCCTGTCAGCCAATGTTACTCTGTCCAACCACTGAGTACTCTTGTCAGCCATGTTACTGCTGTTCAACACACTGATTACTCCGGTCAGGCCATGTTACTGCTGTCAACACACTGACGTACTCCCTGTGCAGCCATGTTACTGCTGGTCAACACACTGAGTACTCCTGCCAGCCATTGTTACTGCTGTCAACACACTGAGTTACTCCTGTCAGCCATGTTACTGCTGTCAACACACTGGAGTACTCCTGTCAGCCTTGTTACTGCTGTCAACACACTGAGTACTCTGTCGCCATGTTACTGCTGTCAACACACTGAGTACTTCCTGTCCGCCATGTTACTTGCTGTCAACACACTGATACTCCTGTCGGCCATGTTAACTGCTTGTCAACACACTGAGTACTCCTGTCGGCCATGGTTACTGCTGTCAACACACTGAGTACTCCTGTCGCCATGTACTGCGGTCAACACCCACTGCAGTACTCCTGCAGCCATGTTACTGCGGTCAAACACACTGGAGTACTTCCTGGTCAGCCATTGTTACTGCGGTCAACACACGAGTACTCCTGTCAGCCATGTTACTGCTGTCAACACACGTGAGTTACTCGCTGTCATGCCATTTACTGCTGTCAACACAACTGAGTACTCCTGTCAGCCATGTTACTGCGTCCAACACACTGAGTACTCCTGTCAGCCATGTTACTGCGGTCAACCCACTGAAGTACTCCTGCAGACCAGCCATACTAAGTGCATCCCAATGACACCCGTTTCCTATATAGTGGCCACTACATTTCACCAGAGACCCTGCCTGTTTTTGGAGCCCCCCCTGTTTGTTAAGCTGTGTTGGGAGCCCCCACCTTGCGGAGCCCTGGTTGGGAGCCCTGTTGGGAGCCGGTGTTGGAGCCTGTTGGGAAGCACCTGTTGGGAGCTGTGTTGGGAGCCCCCCCTGTTGGAGCCCTGTTGCGGAGCTGTTGGTGCGGAGCCCCCTGTGGGGAAGCTGTGTTGGGAGCCCCCCCTGTTGGGAGCCCTTGTTGGGAGCTGTGTGGAGCCTTGTTGGGGAGCCCCCCCTGTTGGAGCCCTGTGGGACTTGTGTTGGGAGCCCCCCCTGTTGGGAAGCCCTGTTGGAAGCTGTGTTTGGGAGCCCTGTTGCGGAGCTGTGTTGGGAGCCCCCCTGTTGGGAGCCCTGTTGGGAGCTTGTTGGGACCCCCCCTGTTGGGAGCTGTGTGGGGGAGAGCTGTGTTGGGAGCCCCCCCTGTGGGAGCCCTGTTGGGAGCTGTGTTGGTGTGAGCTGTGTTGGAGCCCCCCCTGTTGGAGCGGTGTGGGGAGCCCCCCCCCCCCTGTTGGGGAGCCCTGTTGGGAGCTGTGTGGGAGCCCTTGTTGGGAGCTGTGTTGGGAGCTGTGTTGAAGCCCCCCCCCTGTTGGCGAGCTGTGTTGGCAGCCTCCCCCTGTTGGGAGCGCCTTTGGTCACAGTTAGTACACATTGAATGTAACTTCACTCAGTGTTTAATAGAATGTCTGCATTTTTCTGGCTGTGATAATTGAGGTGTGACAGTTTGCTGCTGACATGTTAAGCAGCGTTGTCAGCTAGCTGGGTAACATGACTGAACCGTTGTTTATTTCAATTCTATAAGTACCGGTCCCGCGGATTAGATTAAACGATCCGCGACCTGGTTTGTGAAATTATATGTAAAGAGAGGGGGCCCGGGGGAGCTAATCTCTGGTAGTATGAGTCAGATATTTTTTAATGTTGCCCATTTAGGCCTAGAGACGAGCCTGTTTTTCTCTGCTGTAAAGATGCCTGTGGTTAAAAACTCTGCCCTCCAATTTCCCCTCTGCCAACAGAGCTGCGTGACCAGCGAATGTGCGGTCTTGCTCAGACTGGCCTGTGTCCATTGGTTATGAACAGGAGAATGGAAATGACGTGGGGCGTTGCTCCTAGTAGGAAATGTACCAATCTAACAGAAGACTCATCGTGCGTCGGCTTACCCCCCCCCCCCCCCATCACAGATACATTGATAGTATTAAGAAACAGGCGGGGGAATATGTGGCATGAGGAGAGGACTGAGAGGAGCAGTGGGTGAAGGAGGTCACATGACATCGATGTGGATATTAAGTGGACGACTCATTACAGGTGGGCTGAAGGGAGGGTTCACATGACAGCGATGTTGGGTATTTTGACCGATATAGTGACTGTGGTTGCTCAAACTCAACCGAATTTATGAACGAAAAAAAGACTTTCTAGACATTTTGTAACAGGCTCCGTTGGGTTCTGTTAGATCGCAGAACAGTTTTGGTCGTAGGAAATGGTGCTATGGATTTCTAAACTGTTGGTATCATGACATTTTGGTACCGGGGATAATTACTGTGTAACCGGTAAACCCATGCCAACACTACATAGCTAGCCAAATGATCTCAAGTGGGGAGCAGCGACGGTCCCGGGTCCCTTTAGCTTAGGCCAATGATCGTAGGAGAGCAGGCCACGTTCCCCGGCTCCTTTAGCTAGCAATGACTCAGTAGGAGAGCAGCCACGTCCCGGTCCTTTAAGCTAGCCAATGACTCAGTAGGAGAGCAGCCACGTCCCCGCGTCCTTTAGCCTAGCCAATGGGACTCGTAGTGAGAGAACAGCCACGTCCCCGAGTCCTTTAGCTAGCCAATGGACTCAGTAGGAGAGCAGCGACGTCCCCGGTCCTTTAGCTACCAATGGTCTCGGGAGGAGGAGCAGCCAGTCCCCCGGTCCTTTGAGCTAGCATGACTTCAGTAGGAGAGCAGCGACGTCCCCGGGCCTTTAGCTAGCCAATGACTCCAGTAGGAGAGCAGCGACGTCCCGGTTCCTTTAGCTAGCCAATGACTCAGTAGGAGAGCCAGCCACGCCCCGTCCTTTAGCTATGCCAATGACTCAGTAAGGACGAGCAGCGACTCCCGCGTCCGTTAGCTTAGCCAATGACTCAGTAGGAGAGCAGCCACGTTCCCCGGTCCTTTAGCTAGCAATGGACTCAGTAGGAGAGCAGCCACGTCCCCCGGTCCCTTTAGCTAGCCAATGACTCAGTAGGAGAGCAGCGCAGCGTCCCCGGTCCTTTAGCTTAGCCAATGGACTTCAGTAGAGAGAGCAGCCACGTTTCCCCGGTCTTTAAGCTAAAGCCAATGGACCTCAGTAGGAGAGCAGCCACGTCCCCGCGTCCTTTAGCTAGCCAATGACTCAGTAGGAGAGCAGGCCACGTCCCCGGCCTTTAGCTAGCCAATGACTCAAGTAGGAGGAGCAGCGACGTCCCCGGTCTTTAGCTAGCCAATGACTCGGTAGGAGAGCAAGCCACGTCCCCCGCGTCCTTTAGCTAGCCAATGGACTCGCGTAGGAGAGCAGCCAGTCCCGGCGTCCTTTAGCTAGCCAATGACTCAGTAGGAGAGCTGCCACGTCCCCGGTCCTTTAGCTAGCCAATGACTCAGTAAGGAGAGCAGCCACGTCCCGGTCCTTTAGCTAGCCAATGGACTCAGGAGGGGAGCAGCGACGTCCCCGCGCGTCCTTTAGCAAGCCCAATGACGCCAGTTAGGGAGCAGCGACGTCCCGCGATCTTTAGCTAGCAATGACTCAGTAGGAGAGCATTCCACGTCCCCGGTCCTTTAGCTAGCAATGACCTCAGGTAGAGGCAGCAGCGACGTCCCCGGTCCTTTAGCTAGCCAATGACTCAGTAGGAGGCAGCCACGTCCCCGTCTTTTAGCTGCCAATGACTCAGTAGGGGAGCAGCGACGTCCCGGTCCTTAGCTAGCCAATGAACTCAGTAGGAGAGCTGCCACGTCCCCGGTCCTTTAGCTAGCCAATGACTCAGTAGGAGAGCAGCGACGTTCCCCGTCCTTTAGCTAGCCAATGACTCAGTAGGGGAGCAGCGACGTCCCCGGTCCTTTTAGCTTAGCCAATGACTCAGTAGGAGAGCAGCCACGTCCCCGCTTCCTTTAGGCTAGCCAATGACTCAGTAGGAAGCAGGCCACGTCCCCGGTCCTTTAGCTAGCCAATGACTCAGTAGGAGCAGCAGCCACGTCCCCGGTCCTTAGCAGCCAATGACTCATGTAGGAGAGCAGCCACGTCCCCGCGTCCTTTAGCTAGCCAATGGACTCAGTAGGAGAGCAAAGCCGCGTCCCCGGTCCTTTAGCTAGGCAATGACTCGGTAGGAGGAGCAGGCCACGTCCCCCGGTCCTTTAGCTAGCCAATGACTCAGGTAGGAGAGCAGCACGTCCCCGGTCCTTGAGCTAGCCATGATCAGTATGGAAGAGCAGCCCACGTCCCGGTCTTTAGCTAGCAATGACTCCAGTTAGGGGCAGGCAGCGACGTCCCGGTCCTTTAGCTTAGCCAATGAACTCAGTAGGGGACAGCGACGTCCCGCGTCCTTATAGCAGCCAATGACTCAGTAGGGACAGCCACGTCCCCGGTCCTTGAGCTAGCCAAATGCTCAGTAGAGAGAGCACCACGTCCCCGCCGTCCTTTAGCTAGCAACATTTTGTCAATACTTCCCAGAAAGGCTGCTCTCCTACTGGTCAAGTTGGCTACTAAAGGACCGGGACTTGGCTTGCCTCCCCTACTGAGTCATTGGCTAGCTAAAGGACCGGGGACGTCGCTGCTCCCCTTACTGAGTCATTGGCTATCTAAAGGACCGGGACGTCGCTGCTCCCCTACTGAGTCATTGCTAGCTAAAGGACCGGGGACGCTGGCTGCTCTCCTACTGAAGTCATTTGGCTAGCTAAAAGGACCGGGGACGTGGACTGTCTCCTTACCTGAGTTCATTGGCGAGCTTAAAAGGACCTGGGACGGGCTGCTCTACCCGAGTCATTGGCTAGCTAAAGGACCGGGGACGCGGCTGCTCTCCTACTGAGTCATTGGCATAGCTAAAGGACGGGGACGATGGCTGCTCTACCTATGAGTCATTGGCTTAGCGTTAAAGGACCGCGGGACGTGGCTGCTCTCCTACTGAGTCATTGGCCTAGCTAAAGGACCGGGACGTGGCTGCTTCTCCTACTTAGTCATTGGGCTAGCTAAAGCGACCGGACGTGTGCTCGGCCTACTGAGTCATTGGCTAGCTAAAGGACCGAGGGACGTCGCTGCTCCCCTACTGAGTCATTGGCTAGCTAAAGGACCGGGGACGTCGCTTGCTCTCCTACTGAGTCATTGGCAGCTAAAGGACCGGGGGACGTGCAGCTCTCCTACTGAGTCATTGGCTAGCTAAGGACCAGGGCGACGTCGCTTGCTCCCCTATGGAGGCATTGGCTAGCTAAAGACCGGGACGTGGCTGCACCTCGGCCTACTGAGTCATTGCGCTAGGCTAAAGGACCGGGACGTCGCCTGGCTCTCCTACTGAGTCATTGGCTAGCTAAAGACCGGGGACGTGGGCTGCTCTCCTACTGAGTCATTGGCTAGCTAAAGGACCGCGGACGTCGCTGGCTCCCCTACTGAGTCATTGGCTAGCTAAATAGACCGGGGACGTCGCTGCTCCCCTACTAGTCATTGGCTAGCTAAAGGACCCGGGGACAGTGCTGCCTCTCCTACTGAAGTCATTGGCTAAGTAAAGTACCGGGACGTGGCAGCTCTCCTACTGAGTCAATTGGCTAGCTAAAGGACCCGGGACGTGCTGCTCTCCTACGAGTCATTGGCTAGTAAAGGACCGTGGACGTGCTGCCTCTACCTTACCGAGTCATGGCTAGCTAAAGGACCGGGACGTCGCTGCTCTCCTACTGAGTCATGGCTTAGCTAAAGGACCGGGGACGTGGCTGCTCTCCTACTGAGTCATGGCTAGCTAAAGGAACCCGGGGACGTGGCTGCTCTCCTACTGAGTCAGTGCTAAGCTAAAAAGGACCCGGGGACGTGGCCTGCTCTCCTTACGAAGTCATTGGGCTAGCTAAAGCCACGGGGACGTGCTGCTCTCCTACTGATCATTGGCTAGCTTAAAGGACCGGCGGACGTGGCTTTGGCTCTCCTACTAGTCATTGGCTTAAGCTTAAAGGACCGGGGCACGTGGCTGCTCTCCTACTGAGTCATTGGCTAGCTAAAGGACCGGGACGTCGCTTGCTCATCCTACTGAGTCATTGGCTAAGCTAAAGGACCGGGACGTGCCGCTGTCTCTTCCTACTGAGTCATTGGCTAGCTAAAGGGACCGGGGACGTTCGCTGCTTCTCCTTTACTGAGTCCATTGGCTAGCAAAGGACCGGGACGTCGCTGCTCTCCTACTGCAGATCATTGGCTAAAAGCTAAAGGACCTGGGGACGTGCGCTCTTCCTACCGAGACATTGGCTAGCTTAAAAGGACCGGGACTGTCGCTTTGCTTCTCCTACTGAGTCATTGGCTTAGCCTAAAGTGACCGGGACTTGGCTGCTCTCCTACTGATCATTTGCTAGCTAAAGGACCGGGGACGGTGCTAGCTCTCCGTACTGAGGTCATTGCGCTAGTAAAGACAGGGACGTGGCTGTCTCCTGACTGAGTCATTGGCTGCTAAAGGACCGCGGACGGCTGCTCTCCTACTTTGAGTCATTGGCTACTAAAGGACCCGGGAACGTCGCATGCTCTCCTACTGAGGCATTGGCTAGCTAGTAGTGGTTGCTATGGGTTTACAGGTACCACAGTAATATCCCCTGGTACCAAAAGTCATGATACCAAACATAGAATCCCATAGCACCATTTTCCTACGACCAAAAAACTCTGTTCTGCCGATCTAACAAGAACCCCAACGGAGGCTGCTTACAAAATGTCTAGAAAGGTCTTTTTTCGTTCATAAATGCTTGAGTTTTGAGCAACGTCACTAGTATCGGTCCAATAATATCCACATCGATGTCATTGGTGACCCTCCTTTCACCCACCTGTATGAAGTCGGTCCACTAATGATCCCACATCGATTGTCATGTGACCCTCCTCACCCACCTGCTCCTCTCAGTCCTCTTCCTCATGCCACAATCTATTATCCCCCGTCATGTTTCTAAACTATCAGGTATCCTGTGATGGGGGGGGGGGGGGTACAGACCACTATGAGTCTTCTGTTAGAGTGGGGTACAGATTCCCGTACAGAGGAGCAACGCCCCAAGTCATTCATCTCCTGTTAAACCATGACACAGGCCAAGTCGAGCAGACCGCAAGTTCGCTGTGCCACGCCAGCCGTCTGATGCCAGAGGGGAAATTGAGGAGAGTTTAACAACAGCATCTTTACAGCAGAGAAAACAGCTTCGTCTCTAGCCTAAAATGGAACATTAAAAAAATATATGACTCATAATACCAAGAGATAGCTCCCCCCGCCCCCTCTCTTTACATATAATTTCCACAAACCAGTCGCGGATCGTTTTAATCTAATCCCGGGACGGTACTTATAGATTTGATAAACAACGTTTCAGTCATGTTACCCAGCAGCTGACAACCTGCTAACATGTCACAGCCAAATGTCACAATCAAATCACAGCAAAAATCAGACATTCTTTAAACACTGAGTGAAGTTACATTCAATGTGTACTACTGGTTGACCAGGCTCCCAACAGGGGGAGGTCCCAACACAGCTCCCAAACAGGGGGGGCTCCCAACACACTCCCAACACAGGCTCCCAACAGGGCTCCCAACCACAGCTCCCAACAGGGCTCCCAACAGGGGGGGGGGCTCCCAACACAGCTCCCACAGGGGGGGCTCCCAAACACGCTCCCAACACAGCGCCCAACAGGCCTCCCAACAGGGGGGGGCTCCAACACAGCTCCCAACAACAGCTCCCAACAGGGGGGCTCCCAACACAGGCTCCCAACAGGCTCCCAACCAGGGGGGGGCTCCAACACAGCCTCCCAACAGGGCTTCCCCAACACAGCTACCAACACTCACCAACAGGGGGGGGCTCCCAACACAGCTCCCAAACAGGGCTTCCCAACAGGGGGGGCTCCCCAAACACAGCTCCCAACACAGCTCCCAACAGGGCTCCCCAAACAGGGGCTTCCCAACACAGCTCCCAACAGGGGGGGCTCCCAACACAGCTCCCAACAGGGCTCCCAACAGGAGGGCGCTCCAACACAAGCTCCCAACAGGGCTCCCAACAGGGCTTCCCAACCACCGGCTCCCAACAGGGCTCCCAACAGGGCTCCCAACAGGGGGGGCTCCCAACACAGCTCCAACCAGGGGGGGCTCCAATCAGGCAGGGCTCTCGGTTGAAAATGTAGTGCACTATTATAGGAAACGGGTGCATGGGATGCACTTATTGAGCTGGTCTGACAGGAGTACGCAGTGTTGACCGCAAGAGTAAACATGGCTGACAGGAGAGTACTCAGTGTGTTGACCGCCAAGTAACATGGCTGACAGAGTACTCAGTTGGGGTTGACAGCAGTAACATGGCTACAGGAGTACTCAGTGTGTGACAGCAGTACATGGCTGACAGGAGTACTCAGTGTGTTTCGGACCGCAGTAACATGCTGACAGGAGTACTCCAAGTGTGTTGACCCGCAGTAACATGCGCTGACCAGGAGTACTCAGTGTGTTGACCGCAGTAACATGGCTGACAGGGAGTATCAGTGTGTTGACAGCAGTAACATGGCCGACCAGGAGTAACTTCAGTTGTTGTTGACAGCATAACATGGCGACAGGAAGTACTCAGTGTTGTTGACAGCAAAGGTAACATGGCGCGACAGAGTACTCAGTGTGTTGACAGCAGTAACATGGCGGACAGGAGTACTCAGGTGCTGTTGACAGCGAGTAACATGGCTGACAGGAGTACTCGTGTGTTGACAGAGTAAACAGGGCTGACAGGAGATACTCAGTGTGTTGACAGCAGTAACCAGGGCGGCAGGAGTACGAACATGTGTTGACAGCAGTAACATGCGCTGACAGGAGTACTCCAGTGTGTTGACAGCCAGTAACATGGCGTGACAGGAGTACTCAGGTGTTGACAGCAGTAACATGGCTGACAGGAGTACTCAGTGTGTTTGACAGCAGTTAACATGGCTGAACCAGGAGGACTCAGTGTGTTGACCGCAGTAACATGGCTGACAGGAGTACTCAGTGTGTTGACTGCAGTACTCAGTGCTGTTGAAGCAGTAACATGGCCGACAGGAGCACTCAGTGGGTGTTGACAGCTGTAACATGGCCGGCAGGAGTATCAGTGTGTTGACAGCAGTAATGGCCGACAGGAGTACTCAGTGATGTGGGACAGCAGTAACATGGCGGACAGGAGTACTCAGTGTGTTGACAGCAGTAACCATGGCCGAGCAGGAGTACTCACGCGTGTTGGAACAGCATTAACATGGCTGACAGGAGTACTCAGGTGTGTTGGACCGTAGTAACATGGCGACAGGAGTACCTCAGTGTGTATGACAGCAGTAAACATGCCGACAGGGAGTACTCATGTGTGACACAAGTAACATGCTGACAGGAGTACTCAGTGTGTTGACAGCAGTTAAAACATGGCTGACCAGGAGTGACTCACGTGTTGACAGCAGTAAATCCCCTGTCCCATATCCTATTATGTTGTTACCATTACCAACACTTCACTAACAATACAGTATTGACTACTCGGCATGGTGATACTTGGCCTGGTATGGTATCGTTAGTGTGAAATGTTGGATGCCCGTAACAACAACTAACATGGATATTAACACAGTCCACCATAGAGCCATATAAATAGACCACACACAAGGGACACTACCGTGGAGGGACACTGGGGTGGAGGACACTACCGTGGAGGACACTTAGGGTGGAGGGACACTTCAACATCAAAACCTGCCTTGTACCACACACCAGCGAACAGACCGAACTCAGGGTTTAACGCTTAATCATTATTGAGCTAAGGCATACTGCCCTCCAAACCCAAAAATACAATATTTATTTAGGTTAACTTTTTCCAAATGCAGACAGAATGGCCTGTGCATGGAAACACATTCAGCTTGGGAGATGGACCAGTGATGAATTAGGGAAAGGAGAAAGTGAACTCGAGGCGTCCGTCCCAGACGCCACGCCCCGCCTGTACGCCCCAGACGCCAACGCCCCCAACGCCACGCCCGTCCGCCCCCAGACGCCAAGCCCCGCCTCTCTGAATAGGCACTTTATTCCAGCACACACACAGCGCTGGGCCAGTATTGGTGTATGTTATGTAGATCCTGTTAGCTGTTACAAAAGCAGCAGCTTACTCTTCCCTGGGGGTCCACACCAGAAACATGAAACATGACATAACACAGAACATGAACAGAACATTAACAGACAAGAACAGAACTACATATATAGATATATTTTAAAAGGCACAATAGCCTACATATCAATACATACACAAAGACTATCTGGTCAAATAGGGGAAGGTGTTGCTTTTCTTTTTCATAAACAAAGTTGGCTGTTGATTTGCGCAATAGGAGAGGAAGTCCCATGCAATAATTAATATATAATACTGTACACTTTCTTGAATTTGGGCCTGTGAAAAAGACCCCTGGGTGGCATTGTCTAGTGGCGGTTTAAGGTGTGTGTGTGTCAAAGCTGGTGCAGCTATGCAAACAATTTGGGTATTTCAACAGTTTTATTTAAAATAAGAAGTGATTGCAGTCAGTCTCTCCTCAACTTCTGATCCAAAGAGAGAGACTGGCATTGCATGAGTATTTATATCAGCCCTCTGATTACAATGAAGAGCAAGACGTACCGCTCGGTTCTGGCCAGTGCAAGACTGAACTAGGTTTTCCCTGCAGCACTGCGAACCGACAATACATCAAGATGAAACGAGAGCCTGCAGAACATTGCTTTGGAAACGTGGAGCATCATTACGGACAGACCCCCCCCCCCCCATCTTTACAAACCATTGAGTACTATATGTTTTGACCATGACAGTTTAACAAATCTAAAGTTAACGCCACGTTAATTATTCTAAACTTTTCCAGTTAAACCAAAAGATCGCTGCGTTCGAATCCTGAGCAGACCAGGTGAAAAAATCTGTCGATATGCCCTTTGACAGGCACTTTAACCCTATTTGTTTTTCCGGTTGTTTGGCTCTGGCCTAAGAGCGTCTGCTAAATGACCAACATTGAAATGTAAAACACATCTGAGCGAATTATTCCCGCATTTTTCACTAAGCGCCAAAAGGTCAGTGGTTTGTTCATTTGCTTCAGTCAGCTCTTCTGCTGACATCAAACGGGATAAACCTCGGCATGCCAAATTGCCTGTCTGAAATCTTCCAAATCCGAACTTTTAAAAACACATTTGTTATTAATTCCAGCGTCGTCATTACTAAGCAAAAAAAAGCTAAATGGCCCCCGGATTGACAAATTCATTTATGTATTTTAGAGCAGAGCAGTCCCTGATGAAAAAGGAATAGGCTCTGGGATTTTACGTACCACAAGGATAGTAATACACAAAAACAAGAAAATGATCCCTCGTGGCGGACAAAAAGGCTGTAAGCTTTGGGGTTTCCGGTTTAGGTCAGGAGTTTAATTAGAAAATAGGAATTTTGAAAGTAAATACATTTTAAGGTCCCCACAAGGATAGTAAAAACATGTTGTGTGTCTGATGTGTGTGTGAGTCTAGGACAGGCAAAACAGTATTAATCCTAACGAGTACTATGCTCTCAGGTCAAACATGCTTACCACTCATCTAAAAATGGATAAGTAAATAAACTACTCAGTCAGTGGGTCATCTTTTAGAAAGAAAAAAACTTATCTGGGGAGAGGAGAGAGAAAGAGAAGAGAGAGAGAAGAGAGAGAGAGAGAGAGGGGAGAGAGAGACAGGGAGAGAGAGAGAGAGAGAGAAGAGAGAAGAAAGGAAGAAAGAAAGACAGAGAGAAAAGAAAGAAAGAAAAAGAGAGAGACAAGCAAAGAAAGAATGAGAGAAAGAAGAAAGGAAAAGAGATAGAAGAAAGAGCAGCGAGAGAGCCTGAAAGTAATTTTCCAATCTGGTCTCTCATTCTCAGTTGCCTCCAACAAACAAGTCCATTAAACTTTGTCATTCTCCCCGCCCATGACAACGGCCTCGTTTCATCCACAACTTTGTAATTACTGTGTCTCTCCTTTGCTGCCACAGAGTAAAAAGATGTATTTTTCCCTTTTTTTTTTTTTTTTTTTTCCCATTTCCCCCACAATTTTTTCCCAAAGGGAAAATTGATTTTTAAAAATAAAGTAAACTTATACCCTTTCTCTCAAGCCGCCTGCTGTTGGCGGAGTCCTGACAGCCCTGTGTGCATCCAGAATGGCACCATTACCTTTATAGGGGCTCTGGTCATAGTTAACGCACAATAAAAGAATACTATTCATTGGCTGCACATTAAAAATCACAATAATGGTTTTGAGCATTAGTTTCAGGACTGATGTTCCTACTGAGCATTATACTCAATGAATTGTCAAAAATCGGGCACCCGATGATTGATTTCATCAAAAAGTCCATTACATTGGCTTGGAAATACAAAATAAATCTAAAAAAAGGAGGCGAAATACCACTGCATGGTCAAAAGTGTATGTGGTCTGGGGGCTGTTTTTCATGGTTCAGGCTCGGCCACCGTAGTTCCAGCGAAGGGACAGTCTTAACGCTACGCCATACAAAGACATTCTAGATGATTCTGTTGGCGTCCAACTTTGTTGGCAACAGTTTGGAGATGGGGCCCTTTCCTGTTTCAGCATGACTTGTTTGTCCGAGATCGGTGTTTGGAAGAACTGGGACTGGGCCTGCCACAAGCCCGGACCTCAACCTCATCGAACCACCGCTTAGGTTTTAAATTTGGAACCCACGGGACGTGCGAGCCAGGCCTAAATCGCCAAACATCAGTTGCCCGACCCTCACTAACGTTCGTGTCTGAATGGAAGCAGGCCCCGCCCAGCAATGTTCCAACATCTAGTGGAAAGCCTTACCCAGAAGAGTGGAGGCTGTTATAGCAGAAAAGGGGGGACCAACTCCATATTAATGCCCATGATTGTGGAGCGACATACTTTTGTCCATGCAGTGTAATTTAGTAGGAAAACACTTGTCATTTTGCCTCCAGACTGACGTTTACTGAGCCAGTTAAGATTTGCGAGAAGACCACTGGATTTTAGCTAGTTAACATTAACCTTGCTAGCCATTTTGACAAAACTTTTCTAGCGGAATGAACAAAATGGCCATCTGCTTAAGTTCAAGGTTAACGACACGATAAATGGTAAAGTTGTTTGCCAGCTAATATTTGCTACATTTAACAATGTCATCGACAATGAACTGGGTTTATCGCGACTTCTGGGCATCGGGCTTGAAGAACGTCCATAACAAAAAATGGCGTGACGTCACAGTGACGGAAATGCGTAACATATGATTAAAGTGGCATTTGGACGCCACCCCATTTGGTGCGTTTGACCGACCACTGTAGAAGTGACATCTCACTTGACTTTTCTCAAATAGAAAACACCAAAAAGGTCTTTCTTACTGATAGAAATAACAATGTTTATGATTATTCATGAATCCACTTCTTCTAGTCGGTATGTCCTTTGTTTTCCAAAGCACGTTCTCGCCTCTCATAACAAAATGGTGTTTCTTTACACACACCCTAACCCCTTTAACCTCTACCAGCGTCTTCATTTGTATCACCGGGGAATGAATGATTGCCTCGTGGGTCATTCGATCACACCACTCTTGAGGATTCTCAAATGATACTTGTTGTCTGTCTGATGGTGCTGGTCTGCCAGTAGTCGAGCCTAGAATAGACATATCGGAACGCTGAGGTATGTGACGTGGAGCTGAGAGGAGAGCGAGAGACGGAGGAGAGTAAAGAGCGAGAGAGAGAAGACGGAGCTCAAATTCAATGTGTTCCTCATATCATACATCAGCTCGAGGTAATACCGAACACCAGGAGGCGTCGGTCTTGGCTGGTTCCAATCCCATCCCTATCCAATCCAATCCCCCACAACCACACAACAGGAAATAAATTAAATCTTTTGGCGACCGTGGCTTCAGCACAAGCCCCACCGCCAGAGCTCCAGGATGATAAAGGGAGGTGGAAGGTGCCGTGTCTGGCAGCTACACACAGAAAACTTTATAAATGGCCCCGGCAGCCATAACTGCCTTGTACTGATTAGTAACCCAGTACCGCGAGTCAGCACAGCCGCGACACCCACACAGACATCACAAACCACACACTCACATGAAAGCAGGGCATATACACACACACACCACACACACACACACACACCACACACCACTACAGTAACTATTAGAAAAGTTCTTCACCCCTTGGAACTTCATCACATTTTGGTGGCACTTACAATGGGGAATTGAAAATATATTACATTTTTGGTCATTGATAACACAAAAATACTCCAGAATGTCACCCCCCCCCCTAGTGAAAACAACTTGTTTTTCTTTTTTTACTAAACCTATATAAAACAAAAGGAAAAAAATGTGTGAAAAAAAGTTGCATCAGTATTCACCCCCTTTGGTTTGGTCAAGCCTACATTTATTCAGAAGTCAGATTGGTTCTTCTAACCGTCCTCCCTCTATGGGTCCGTGGTCTAAGGTTCTGCATCCACAGTGGTGCTTGCCACTAGAGATCCTGGTTCGAGGTCAGGCTCTGTTGCAGCCTGGCCAGCACCGGGAGACCCATGAGGCGGCTCAGATGTGGACCCAGCGGGCGTCTGGGTTAGGGGAGGGTTTGGCCCCCAGCGTCGGTCTGGTTAGGGGAGGGGTTTGGCCCAGCGTCGTCTTGGGTTAGGGGAGGGTTTGGCCAGCGTCGTCTGGTTAGGGAGGGTTTGGCCCAGCGTCGCCCGGGTTAAGGAAGGGTTTGGCCCAGCGTTCGCCCGGGTTAAGGAGGTTCGGGCCCAGCGTTCTTCGTTCTGGGTTAGGGGAGGGTTGTGGCTCCCCAGCGTCTCTGGGTTAGGGGAGGGTATTGGCCAGCGTCGTCTGGGTTAGGGGAGGGTTTCGCCCAGGCGTCCCGGTAGGGAGGGGTTCGGCCGGTAGGGATGTCCTTGTTCCCAATCGTGCTCTAGTGACTCCTGTGGCGGGGCCCGGCGCATGTGCACGTGACATGGTCACCAGTGCTACGGTTGTTTCCTTCCTCCTTGTGTTTCCGGTAAAAGTGGACATTGTGTCCAAGAAGCAGTGCGGCTGGGTGGTGGGTCGTGTTTCAGAGGACACACGAACTTCCTCGACCTTCGCCTCTCCCGAGTCCGTACGGGAGTTGCAGCGATGAGACAAGACTGGAACTACCAAATTGATACAAACCAAAATTAGGGAGAAAAATTAAGTCTTAACCCAATCACATAAATTACAGTATATGGACATAATAGGGGCTGCAGAAACCTCCACAGCCCCCAGTCCTTTACAGAAAGAAAACCTTCAGCCCCAAGCCCTTTACAGAGAAAACCTTCAGCCCAGTCCTTTACAGAGGAAACTTCAGCCCAGCCCTTTACCATAAATTACAGTATATGGACATAATAAGGTGGAGAAAACCTTCAGCCCAGCCCTTTACAGAGAAACCTTTCAGAACCCCAGTCCGTTTACAGAGAAACCTTCAGCCCAGCCTTTACAAAGAGAAACCTTCAGCCCAGCCCTTTACAGAAGAAACCTTCAGGCCCAGCCCTTTACAGAGACACCTTCAGCCCAGCCCTTTACAGGAGAACCGTCAGCCCAGCCCTTTACAGAGACACCGTTCAGCCCAGCCCTTTACAGAGACACCGTCAGCCCAGCCCTTTACAGAGGACACCGTCAGCCCAGCCTTTTACAGAGACACCGGCAGCCCAGCCCCTTTACAGAGCACACCTCAGCCAGTTCCTTTACAGGGAAAACACCTCAGCCCAGTCTTTACAGACACCGTCAGCCCAGTCCTTTACAGAGACACCCGTCAAGCCCATCATGTTACAGAAGACCACCGTCAGCCCAGTCTTTACAGAGACACCCGTCAAGCCCAGTCCTTTACAGAGACACCTCAGCCCAGTCCTTTACAGAGACCACCGTCAGCCCAGTCCTTTACAGCAGACACCGTCAGCCCAGTCATTTACAAGACACCGTCCAGCCCAGCTCATTTACAAGACACCGTCAGCCCAGTTCATTTACAGAGACACCTCAGCCCAGTCCTTTACAGAGACACCGTCAGCCCAGTCAATGTACAGAGACACCGTCAGCCCAGTCACTTTACAGAGACACCTCAGCCCAGGTTCCTTTTTACAGAGGACAACCTCCAAGCCCAGTTCCTTTACAGAGAAAGAAACCGTCAGCCCGATCCTTTTTACAGAAGACACCGTCAGCCCAGTCATTTACAGAGACACCGTCAGCCCAGTCATTACAGAGAACCACCGTCAGCCCAGTCCTTTTACAGAGACACCGTCAGCCCAGTCCTTTACAGACGACCACCGTCAGCCCAGATCAATTTACAGAGACACCGCCTCAGCCCATCATTTACAGAGGAACACCGTCCAGTCCCAGTCCTGTGGACAGAGAAACCTCAGCCCAGTCATTTACAGAAGACACCGTCAGCCCCAGTTCATTTACCAGAGACCACCTTTAGATTCCTCCCAGTCAGGAAAAGTGGTCCTCGTTTTACATTGTACTACATTCTCCTGTCCAGGCCACTGCAAACACTACCAGCAGAATGAGAAGAACAGGGGACGTATAAAGTTTGCAACGTTTTACATAACACTCTAAGGCAGCCTTGCACCTACCAGAGGTCAACACTGTGCGAGAAAGTCATTGTTTAATCGGGAGGAGAGGAGATGGGAGGGGGAAGATAAGAAGATGAGAGCAGGGAGACAAAGAGGAGAAGCACCCTTCACTTAGGACGGTTTCCTGATGAGCCAGCATTCCTTTACGGGTCTAGCTAGATTTACAACTAAAGAGCAGAGTTGACAGAGGTAACGCAGGTAGCCACTCTGCTGGGTGCTGGATGGCATACCAAATTACACCCTATATAGTACACTACTTTTTACCAGGGAACATAGGGCTCAGGTCAAAAGTAGTGCAACACTATATAGAGAATAGGGCTTCATTTGGGACGCCCTCCTGGTCTGGGGGGGAACGTAGGGTCAAGGAGACCAGGCCACCCAGGGAAAGAAGCAGGAATCCAGACAGCAGAGCACACAGCGAAGCCAGGGTCAACGAGCTGCTCATCAAACATGGGACTCCCACAGAGAAGAGAGAGAGGTGAAGATCACCATTTACAGATAAGTTTACTTTGTCGGGTGACTGAGGAGCCTTCGAGTCAGACACGGTCTAAGGAACAGCTGCCATGCAGAATTCCAAGTACATGCAGCGGTCACATGACCAGTCGCGTTCAAATGCAGAGGAAAGAGACGCTCTGGTGGTGAGAAGGTGGATATCTGGCCTGACCCACCAATCAACTCATCCTCACCTCACTCTCAACGCAGGACACTCAGGGTTGATTAAATGGCTCCTTTCTCTTCACCGCATGGCAGGCAGGCCTCCAGGCAGACAGACAGGCAGCCAGACAGGCCGCCAGGCAGACAGACAGGCCGCCAGGCAGACAGACAGGCCTCCAGGCAGCTAGCTGTATCGCAGACAGGCAGAGGCAGCTAGCTGTATCGCAGACAGACAGAGGCAGCTAGCTGTATCGCAGACAGGCAGGGGCAGCTAGCTGTATCGCAGACAGACAGAGGCAGCTAGTTGTATCGCAGACAGACAGAGGCAGCTAGTTGTATCTCAGACAGACAGAGGCAGCTAGCTGTATCTCAGACAGACAGAGGCAGCTAGCTGTATCGCAGACAGGCAGAGGCAGCTAGCTGTATCGCAGACAGACAGAGGCAGCTAGCTGTATCGCAGACAGACAGGAGCATACAGCACCACAGGTCTGGTCTGGAAGCAGATGCTGGTGTAGAATGCAGTGTAGCGGAGGACAGGTCACTAGACGGGTAAGCTAGATAAGCAGGAACCAGACAGGACAGTGGAGTCCAAGGACTAGCGAACACTGTGCCATGCTGCAACCAACCACAACATGTACGGTGTGAACAGGCGTCTCCCCTTAAAGCCTCTGCCAGTCGTTAAACTGTTACAAATCACAGCCTCCCCAACAGCGTTGTCCTCGGACAACATGAAAGCTCTGTTTAATGACAGCCTTAAAACTTACTCTGCTCATGAACTGCTACATTGAATGCATTTTGGGTGGTGGGGGGGGGGTAAATGAATGAAGGCAGACGTTGGAATCACACCAAGAGAAGAGAGACATTAACAGGGTTGGAGAGGCGAGCCACACAGCTGTGGCCTGGATTTGTCCCAGCCCAGCTCACGCCCAGCTCAGCCCAGCCCGCCACTCCAGCCCAGCTGCAGCTCAGCCCTATAATCCCAGACTGAACACAATCCCTTTTCTCTAGCCCAACCTTATACCAAGCACAGATCTGTACGACCAGAAAAGAGCAAAGAGGCCACAGCACAGAGAGTATAGGGAACTCAACAGCACAGGAAGTATTAGGACTCAAGCACAGGAAGTATTAGGACTCAGCACAGGAAGTATTAGGGACTGCACAGCAGCAGTGAAGTATCAGGACCCTACAGAGGCTCACCATCAGAATTCCCTAGTGATCTGGAACACTGCTGGCTAACAGTTCCCTTCCAACAGTCCTGAATCCCAGAATTCCGGTCTCCTCCATAAGGAGATGTCGGAATATGTATTGAACTGGCAGTCTGGATTAAGGGAAGCGAGCACAGAA
>NW_019946706.1:60092-64535 GCF_002910315.2 Salvelinus sp. IW2-2015
AGAAAACACATTGAACAACAGATAGTCCTTACTGCTATTAGCCAATAGAAACACATTGAATAACAGATAGTCCTTACTGCTATTAGCCAATAGAAACACATTGAATAACAGAAGCCTTACTGCTATTAGCCAAAGAAACACATTGAATAACAGATAGTCCTTACTGCTATTAGCCAATAGAAACACATTGAATAACAGATAGTCTTACTGCTATTAGCCAATAGAAACACATTGAATAACAGATAGTCCTTACTGCTATTAGCCAATAGAAACACATGGAACAACAGATAGTCCTTACTGCTATTAGCCATAAAAACACATTGAATACAGATAGTCCTTACTGCTATTAGCCAATAGAAACACATTGAATAACAGATAGTCCTTACTGCTATTAGCCAATAGAACACATGGAACAAACAGATAGTCCTTACTGCTATTAGCCAATAGAAACACATTGAATAACAGATAGTCATTACTGCTATTAGCCAATAGAAACACATTGAATAACAGACAGTCCTACTGCTATTAGCCAATAGAAAAACATTGAATAAACAGTCCTACTGCTATTAGCCAATAGAAACACATTGAATAACAGATAGTCCTTACTGCTATTAGCCAATAGAAACACATTGAATAACAGATAGTCCTTACTGCTATTAGCCAATAGAAACACATTGAAATAACAGACAGTCCTTACTGCTATTAGCCAATAGAACACATTGAATAACAGACAGTCCTTACTGCTATTAGCCAATAGAAAACAATTGTATAACAGATAGTCCTTACTGCTATTAGCCAATAGAAACACATTGAATAACAGATAGTCCTTACTGCTATTAACCAATAAAAATACATTGAACAACAGATAGTCCCCCCCCCCCCAAATATCAAAAATAAGTTTGTTCTTAAGTGTCTGTCCTTTTGAGACGAGATACAATTTCATTTACACAGATTTTCTGTCTTCCTCTGCTCATTATTCATTTGTTGAAATGTGAATATTGTAAATGTTGTAAACTGAATGTATATAACATTAGGATCACCTGCTCTTTCCATGAGAGATATAATAAAGATCAGGGAACGTATATTTATCTATCTATATATATTTTTTTTTACATGTATTGAACCCCATGTTTTTGTCATTAAATAGTCTCCATATACTTCCCTTCATGTTTTCAAGTGGTACCGGGGGACCTTCAGGCAGTCTTGTGAGGCCTGTGGGCGTCCTACAGCAAACAACTGACATGCAC
Organism: Salvelinus sp. IW2-2015; assembly: GCF_002910315.2. Lineage (NCBI taxonomy): Eukaryota > Metazoa > Chordata > Actinopteri > Salmoniformes > Salmonidae > Salvelinus > Salvelinus sp. IW2-2015. The sequence goes on from NW_019946706.1 coordinate 61,340, forward strand.
ATATTCCTGAGAGTGTTAGTGTGTAGACCAAACGGTTCGGACGTTTCAGACGGAAGCTGGCAGATCGGCTGTACCGACGTCATAAGAGTCTCCTGACACGTGTTTTGTCTCATACTCTGAAAAAAAACACTGCTCTAGCTCTGTCGCCTTTCACTGCAGATGCGGAAGTGGGACATATGGGAATGCGGTGGATTGAGACATATCAAATGCACAACAAAAAAAACATATCTCTAGTTAAATTGACTGATTAATTAAGATAATTAGATTTCCGGGCGAGGACATCGACTTCAGGGATTTTACAGGGGAGGTTGTCCTTCGTGCTGGGTAAGGACAGCCGGCGACGAAACCCGGTAGTGAAAGGGGAATTTGAGGAACCAGATAAGATAGTGGGGTTTCTAGAAGTGCTAGCCATCTCCCCGGCTTTGGAACAGACCATACTATGTTTTTGTCGCTTGTTCTTGGACATACCAATTAATTAGCTACGCTTTATTAGTGTTTGTAAACAGAACTCGTTCCCCGTTTCTACGTAATTAATCGGGCTCAAATCTACGGTGATCAACCTGAATCCGGAATATAACCTAGTTGTTTTTCCTGTCCAGTTTGTCGTCAGTGCACCGTGGATAATATCCACTGCCGGGTCTGCAAAAACAACACATAACACAAGGCATTTAATGGAAAATGAAACACCAATCCCTAGCTACTTTCCTAGTCTGAGTACAGGTCTCTTTAGGTAACATACCACTCCTTGTCATTGCCAAAGTCTCAACGTTCAAGATGTGCGAATTTACGACGAAGTTGCTCTTTGGTTGTGGTTGTTGTAAATAACATTAGTATTTCCATGACAACATGTGGAGCCTCAAAAAAAACGTCATTCGAATTTATAACAAAGTCAACAACTATTATTAAACTGTTAACAATGTAAAGTTTTATTGTGAAGATAAAAAAATCAAGACTATGATGTTTTGTGTTTGGAAATGCAGTTTAGTTTGAGAACTTTAGACGTGAGCTAGCAACTTTTGACAGACCGGTTGCTTAGTAACCGGATACCAACATGTTCCGTGGAGATAAAGTCATCCTTCCAATATTTGCATAATCGTTGTTATTAATATATAATTATATAATTAATTATATATATATATATAATTAATAATAGAATGTTCATATTTGAAGATGTCAGAAAAGCCAGTCTCTTTCTCTTTGGCACATGACGTGGAGTACCGGAAGTGGATTAGCTAAAGAGGCAGAGAGGTTAATCACAACAACAGCTCTGTGAATTATAGCCCCTCATTAAACCCTTTCTTGAAACATTCCAGAACACTGTTTACATTGCTCAAAGCAAAGCAAAGCAGTGCGTGACTTGGACTGAAATAGGTGCTGGTACTCATTTTGGGTGCTGGTACTGTTTATATATAGATATATAGATGCAGGAGCTCCACAATACTATTGAGCTGATATTCTATAAGAGGAACAGGAGATGGAGCAGTAGAACATTTGAGATGGAGGGTACTCAGCTCCGGCGAGCTCCTGTCCAAGTCAAGCACTGGKGTAAAGGGGGAGTTATCTGGAGTTTGAACTCATTTATTTATGACAGAAAATAGTATTTTGGGGTTCCCCTCACCATTTCCAATGAGATTGGTATAGTATAACTTGTGTGCAGTGTTCAGTGCCTCTTTGTATGCAGTCTGGTGGTATACCAGGGCTTGGGCATGCAGTTAGGTTTGTACAGTGTGATGGTATACCAGGGCCTGGGCATGCAGTTAGGTTTGTACAGTGTGATGTATACCAGGGCCTGGGCATGCAGTTAGGTTTGTACAGTGTGATGATATACCAGGGCCTGGGCATGCAGTTGGTTTGTACAGTGTGATGATATACCAGGGCCTGGACATGCAGTTAGGTCTGTATGCAGTCTGGTGATATGCCTGGACATGCAGTCTGATAATATGCCAGGGCCTGGACATGCATTTAGGTTTGTTTACCTCCATCATCACTCATCACTCAGTAATATTATTTAATTAATTAAATTAAATGAACAACGTTTTGTATGGAAATTAAAAAAAAACTTCTCTCAACTGCGTTTCCCACTCCAGTCAGCAGTTGGCGATGTGCGTCTTTCAGGAGGATGCTACCGTTGTGACGTATAATCTAGTGGACGGGACGTTTCTTCAACAACAACAACAGTTAGCCGCCAGCCACCTCGGTAGCTTGTTAGCCAACATAGCGGAAACATTGGAGCTCTATAGAAGCTTTCAGCGTATATATATGTTTTAAAGACATTTATGTCGTCTAGCTGTTACCCCGTTTAATTTCATATTGACGTTGTTAGACATCTAGCTAGCTGGTTAACTTAGCAATAACACTAAGCTAGTTGCTAATGCTAGTGAGGTAGCAAGCTAACACCCCATGACAGGAGGTCACTAAGCTAACTCTCCTCCTGCTAATGAAGAGGAGGTCTGGTGGACGGAGAAAGAAAGAAGAGAAGGCTGTTACAGTAATTAAAAACAAGTAGAGGGTGAGAATGTTACAGTAAAAGAGGAAGACGTTACAGTGAAATAAGAGAAATACGCTTTCAGAGTGAAAGAGGAGGAAGATGTTGACTACCGTGAAAGAAGAGGAGGAGGAGAAAGAGGAGGATGTCGTTTTTGGAATGAAGGAGGGGGAGATGACTGTCACAGTGAAAGAAGAGGAAGACGTTTTTGGAGTGAAGGAGAAGGAGGAGGAGATTACTGTCACATTAGAGGAGGACGAAGAAGAGAAGACTGGAGATCTGATTAACACCAGTAAATACAGTGAGTACTATCTTATAAACAGGGACATTGATCTGATTAACACCAGTAAATACAGTGAGTACTATCTTATAAAACAGGGACATTGATCTGATTAACACCAGTAAATACAGTGAGTACTATCTTATAAAACAGGGGCATTGATCTGATTAACACCAGTAAATACAGTGAGTACTATCTTAATAAAACAGGGACATTGATCTGATTAACACCAGTAAATACAGTGAGTACTCTCTTAACGGGCACAAACTGCAGTTGTTTTACTAGTGTGTGGTTTTAAAGGGACATTCTACACTTGGATATGTAGGAATTGAAAAAGCTACAAAGAGTTGGTCAACAAAACGTTAATGGATAAAATGCTTCATTTTATTTTTCACAACATTTTAAAAACTTTGCTGAATACCTCTCTGTAG
>NW_019946707.1:0-14886 GCF_002910315.2 Salvelinus sp. IW2-2015
CTCAAACTGCTCCCCCTAAGTTATAAGGTTCCTGTGACACTCCAAACTGCTATCCACCTAGTTTAGAGTGCTAGTTGACACTCCAAACTGCATCCCAGTGCTAGTCTAGGTGCTGTTGACACGTCCAAACTGACCTCCCCTAGTCTAGAGTAGTTTGTTGAGACACTCCAAAAACTGCTCCCGACCTAGATACTAGGGCTGGTTGACAACTCCAAACTGCAACCCTCATAGTCATAAGGTGCTGTTGACAACTCCAAATGCTTCCCTCTATACTTAGGTGCTGTTTGGACAACTCCAAACTGCTCCCCTAGTCTAGCTGCTGATATGAACAGGTCAAACTTGCTCCCCTAGTCAATAGGTGCTGGGTTTTGACACATCCAAACTGCTCACTCTAGCTCTAAGGAATATGCTGTTAACAACTCCAAACGCTTCACTTCTAAGTCTTAGGTGCATGTTAAACACATCCAAAACTGCATCCCTCATAGATGCTAGGTGCTTTGACACTTCCAACTCATCCCCTAGATCTAGGTTCAACTGTTAGACACTCAAACTGCTCCCCCTAGTACTAATAAGTGCTGTTGGACACTCCAAACTTGCTCCCACCATAGTCTAGGTTGTTGTTGACACTCCAAAACTGCTCCGCTAGATCTAGGTGACTGTATGACACTCCAAACTGCTCCATCTAGTCATAGGTAGCTGTTGACAACTCAAACCTGCTCCCTCTTAGTCTAGGTGCTGTTAAACACTCCAAATGCTCCTGTCTAGTCTAGTGCTAGTTAACACTCAAACTTGCTACCCATCATAGTCTAATGGTGCTGTTGACACTCCAAATAGCTCCCCCTAGTCTAGGGTCCATGTATGACCACTCCAAAACTGCATCCCCCTAGTCTAGAGTGGCTGTACCACTCCAAACATGCTACCCTTCGAGTCTAGGTGCTGTTAACAACATCCAAAACTGCTCCCCACTAATCTAGGTCCTTGTTGACACTCCCAAACTGCTCCCTCTTAGTCGAGGTGCTGTGACACTCCAAACTGTCTCCTCTAGTCTAGGTCCTGTGACACTCCAAAAACCTAAACCCCTTAGTTTAGGTCCTGTTGACACTCCAAACTGTCCCCTAGTTTAGGTGCTGTTGACACTCCAAACTGCTCCCTCTAGTCTAGGTCGCTGTTGGACACTCCAAACTGGCTCCCCCTAAGTTCTAGGCCTGTTGACACTCAAAAACTGCTCCCCTAGTTTAGGTGCTGTTGACACTCAAACTGCTCCCTTCTAGTCTAGGTAATTGTTGACACCTCCAAAACTGCTCCGCTAGTCTAGGTGCTTGTTGACACTCCAAACTGCTCCCTCTAGTCTAGGTGCTGGTTGACACTCCCAAACTGCTCCCTCTAGTCTAGCGTGCTTGTTGACATTCAAACTGCTCCCCCTAGGTCTAGCTGGCTGTTGACAGTCAACTGCTCCCCCTATCTAGTGCTGGACACTCCAAAACTGCTCCCTCTAAGTCTAGGTGCTGTTAACACTCCAAACTGCTCCTTCTAGTTCTTAGGTGCTGTTAACACTCCAAAACTGCTGTCCCTCTAGGTCTAGGTGCTGTTGACACTCCAAAAACTGCTCCCCCTAGCTAGGTCCTGTTGACACTCCAAACGGCTCCCCATAGTCTAGGCTTGCTGTTGACAACTCCAAACTGGCTCCCTCTAGTCTAGGTGTGTTTAACACTCCAAACTGCTCCCCCTAATCTAGGTCCTGTTGACACTCCAAACTGTGCTCCCTCTAGTCTAGGTGCTGTTGACACTCCAAACTGGCTCCCTCTATCTAGGTTGCTGTTAACACTCCAAACTGCTCCCTCTAGTACAATAGGTGCTGTTTAAACAACTTCCAAACTTGCTCCCTCTAGTCTAGGTGCTTGTTGACACTCCAAACTGCTCCCCCTAGTTCTTAGGTTCCGGTTGACACTCCAAAAACTGCTCCCCTAGTCTAGGTCTGGTGTACACTCCAAAAACTGCTCCCTGCTAGTCTAGGGTCCTGTTGACACTCCAAACTGCTTCCCTAGTTTTAGGTCCTGTTGACACTTCAAACTGCTCCCCTAGTTAGGTGCTGTTGACACTTCCAAACTGCTCCCTTAGTCTAGGTGCTGTTGACACTCCAAAACTGGCTCCCCCTAGTCTAAGGTGTTGTTTGACACTCCAAACTGCTCCCGCTAGTCTAGGTGCTGGTTGACACTCCCAAAACTGCTCCCTCTAGTGCTAGTGCTGTTGACACTCCAAACTGCCTCCTCTAGTCTAGGTGCTGTTGAACACTCCAAACTCTCCCCCTAGTCTAAGCTGCTGTGACAGTCAAAACTGCTCCCCCTAGTCTAGGGTGCTGTTGACACTCCCAAACTCTCCCTCTAGTCTATGTGCTGTTAACACTCTCAAACTCTTCCCTCTAGTCTAGCGTGCTGTTAACACTCCAATACTGCTCCCTCTAGTCTAGGTGCTGGTTGATACTCCAAACTGCTCCCCTAGTCTAGTCCTGTTTGACACCTCCCAAACTGCTCCCCCTAGTCTAGGGCTGTTGACACCTCCAAACTGCTCCCTCTAGTCTAGGTCCTGTTGACACTCCAAAACTGCATCCCCCTAGTTGCCTAGGTCCTGTTGGACACTCCAAACTGGCTCCCCTAGTTTAGGTTGCTGTTGACACTCCAAACTTGCTTCCCTCTAGTCTAGGTGCTGTTGGACACTCCCAACTTGCTCCCCCTAGTCTAGGTGTTGTTGACACTCCAAACTGCTCCCGCTAGTCTAGGTGCTTTGACACTCCAAACTGCTCCCTCTAGTTCTAGGTGCGTTTGACACTCCAAACATGCTCCCTCTAGTCTAGTGCTTGTGACACTCCAAACTGCTCCCCCTAGTCTAGCGGCTGCTTGACAGGTCAAACTGCTCCCCCTAGCTCTAGGTGCTGTTGACATCTCCAAACTGCTCCCTCTAGTCTAGGTGCTGTTAACATCCAAACTGCTCCCTCTAGTCTAGTGCTTGTTAAACCACCCAAACTGCTCCCTCTAGTCTAGGTGCTGTTGGACACTCCAAATGCTCACCCCTAGCTCTAGCTTTCCTGTTGACACTTCCCAAACTGCTCCCTAGTCTAGGTGCTGTTGACACTCCAAACTGCCTCCCTCTAGTCTAGGTGCTGTTAACACTCCAAACTTGCCCCTCCCCTAAATCTAGGTCCTGTTGACACTCCAAACTGCTCCCTCTAGTCTAGGTGCTGTTGGACACTCCAAACTGCTCCCTCTAGTCTAGGTGCTGTTGACAGTCCAAACTGCTTCCCCTAGTCTAGGGCCAGTTAAACACTCCAAACTGCTCCCCCTATCTAGGTGCTTGTTAAACACTCCAAAACGTCCTCCCCCTAGTCTAGGTGCTGTTAACACTCCCAAACTCCTCCCCCTAGTTCTAGGTGCTGTTAACACTCCAAACTGCTCCCTCTAGTCCATCCCATTTTTGTTGGCATTTTTACACATATTTTGGTTTGAGGCCATTTCTAGCTTTGAGGCTTACATCGTCTCATCTATAGACGGGCTGGAAAAATGGCGTCTTGCAGCCACCATTAATGTTGGAGTAGAGAGTTGTGATTTTGCAGAGCCTAATCAAAGCTTGCTAAATGCCTCTCTTCTCTCATTGTCAGCTTGTGGGTCCACTGATATGAAGCACCTGGCTAATAGTCAGAAACCTGTTAGAAGACAGGACAGTGGTGGGGAAAGGCAGTTGTTAGATCTTCTCCATAGTCCTTCAGGTTATTCAACTTCACAAAGCCCACTACAACCGAAACGGAACTCCAACAGCGCGTAGGGAACACGACAACAAAACGGAACTCCAACCAGCGTGGTGTAGGGGACACGACAACCCGAACGAACTGCCTACAGCGGTGTAGGGAACACGACAACAGAACGAACTCAACCAGCGGTGTAGGGAACACGATAACAGAACGGAACTTGCCAAACCAGCGGTGTAGGGAACACGACAACAGAACGGAACCCAACCAGCGTGTTAGGCGAACACGACAACCGAACTGAACTCCTACCGGCGGCGGTAGGAACACGATAACCGAAACAGAACTCCAAACCACGGGGCGGGCGCGCGGGGCCGCTGTAGGGAACACGGACAAACTGAACGGGACTCCAACCAGCAGGCGTATGGAAACATGACAACAGAACGGAACTCCAACCCCAGTGGCGTAGGGAAACACGACAACCGAACTGAACTCCTACCAGCGGTGTAGGGAACACGACAACAGAACGGAACTCCAACCAGGCGGCGTAGGAACACACAACAGAACGGACCTCCAACAGCGGTGTAGGGAACACGACAACCAAACTGAACTCCTACCGGCGGGGTAGGGACACGATACCGAACGAACCCAACCAAGCGGGTAGGGAACACGACAAATCCGAACGGGACTCCAAACCAGCAGCGTATGCGAACATGACAACAGAACGGAACTCCAACCCAGTGCGTAGGGACAAGACCAAAAAACCGAACGAACTCCAACCAGCGCGTAGGGAACACGGACAACAGAACGGAACTCCAACCAACGGCGTAGGGAACACGACAAAAACAAAACCGAACTCCAACCAGCGGCGTAGGGAACACGACAACAGACTGAACTCCAACCAGCGGTAGGGACACGACAACAAGAACCGAACTCCAACCAGCGGCGTAGGGAACACGACACCGAACGGAACTCCAACCAGCGGCTTAGTGAACACGACAACAGAACCGAACTCCAACCAGCGGCGTAGAGGAACACGACAACAAAACCTGAACTCCAAACACGGCGTAGGGAACACGACAACAGAACCGAACTCCAACCAGCGGTGTAGGAAACACGACAAACAGAACGGAACTCCCAACCAGTTGGCCGTTAGGCGAACACGACAACCGAACTGAACTCCAACCAGCGGTGTAGGGAACACGACAACCGAACTGAACTCCAACCACGGTGTAGGGAACACGACAACCGAACTGAACTCCAACCAGCGGTGTAGGGAACACGACAACAGAACGAACTCCACCAGCCGGCGTAGGGACACGACAACAGAACTGAACTCCAACCAGCGGGTGTAGGGAACACACAACCAAACAGAACTCCACCAGCGGCTAGGAACACGACAACAGAACGGAACTCCAACCAGCGGTGTAGGGAAACACGATAACGGAACGGAACGTCCCAACCAGCGGTGTAGGGAACACGACAACCGAACGGAACTCCTACCAGCGGGTAGGGACACGACAACTGAACAGACTCAACCAGCCCGGCGGTAGGGAACACGACAACTGAACAGAACTTCCAACCAGTGGCGTAGGGAACACGACAACAGGAACTGAACGCCAAACAGCGGCATAGAACACGACAACCGAACAGAACTCCAACCAGCGGTGTAGGGACAAGGACAAACAGAACAGAACTCCAACCAGCGGCATAGGGAACACGGACAACCGAACAGAACTCCAACCAGCGGTGTAGGGAAACACGACAACTGAGAGAACTCCAACCAGCGGTTGTTAGGGGACAGGACAAAGAAACAGAAACTCCAACCAGCGCCGTAGGGAACACGACAACAGAACAGAACTCCAACCAGCGGCATAGGGACACGGACAACAAACAGAACTCCAACCAGCGCATTAGGAACACGACAACTGAACAGAACTCCAACAGTGGCGTAGGGGGACCGACAAACAGAACAGAACTCCAAGCCAGCGCATAGGAACACGACAACGTAACCAGAACTCCAAACCCAGCTGGCGTAGGGAACACGACAACAGAACTGAACGCCAAACCAGCGGGTAGGGAAACACGACAAAACAGAACTTGAACTCCAACCAGCGGCTGTAGGAACACGACAACAGAACGGAAACTCCAACAGCGGTGTAGGAACACGACAAAACTGCAACGGAACTCCTACCAGCGGTGTAGGGAAACGACAACAGAACGCACTCGTACCAGCGGCGTAGGAACACGAACAACTGAACAGAACTCCAACCAGCGGCGTAGGGAAACGACAATAGAAACTGAAACTCCAACCAGCGGCGTAGGGAACACGGACAACAGAACTGAACTCAAACCAGCGGCGTAGGGAACACGACAACAAAACTGGAACTCCAACCAGCGGCGTAGGGAACACGACAACAGAACGGAACTCCAAACCAGCGGACATAGGGAAACACGACAACCGAACAGAACTCCAAACCAGCGGCGGAGGGAACACGAACAACCGAACAGAACTCCAACCACGCGTAGGGAACACGACAACAGAACGAACTCCAACCAGCGGTGTAGGGAACACGACACAGAACCGAACTCCAACCAGCGGTAGGGACAGGACAACAAAACGGAACTCCAACCAGCGGCGTAGGGAACACGACAACAGAACAGAACTCCAACCAGCGCGTAGGGAACACGACAACTGACAGAAACTCCAACCAGTGGCGTAGGGAACACGACAACAGAACTGAACCGCCAACCAGCGGCATAGGGCAACACGACACCGAACAAGAACTCCAACCAGCGGCGTTAGGGACACGACAACTGACAGAACTCAACCAGCGGTGTAGGGAAACGACAACAGAACGCCATCCTACCAGCGGCGTAGGGAACACGACAAACTGAACAGACTCAACCAGCGGGCGTAGGGAACACACAACAGAACTGAACTCCAACCAGCGGCGTTAGGAACACGACAACAGAACGGAACTCCAACCAAGCGACATATGGAACACCCGACAACCGAACAGAACTCCATACCAGCGGCGTAGGACACGACAACCGAACAGAACTCCAACCAGCGGGCGAGGGAACCGACGACAACAGAAACGGGAACTCCAACCAGCGGTGTAGGAAACACGACAAAAGAACCGAACTCCAACCAGCGGCATAGGGGAAAGGACAACAAAAATGGAACTCCAACCAGCGGCGCTAGGGACCACGACAATAGAACAGAACTCCAACCAGCGGCGTAGGAACACGACAATGAACAGAACTCCAACCAGCTGGCGTATTGGAACACGACAACAAGAACTGAAACGCCCAACCAGGCGGCATAGGGGAACACGGACAACCGAACAAGAACTCCAACCAGCGGTGTAGGGGACAGGGACAAACAAACAGAACTCCAACCAGCGGCAGGAGGGAACACGACAAACCGAACAGAACTCCAACCAGCGGGTGTAGGGAACACGACAACTGAACAGGAAAACTCCAACCAGCGGTGTAGGGGACAGGACAACAGACAGAACTCCAACCAGCGGCTTTAGGGAAACACGACAACAGAACAGCAACTCCAACCAGCGGCATAGGCGAACACGACAACAGAAACAGAACTCCACCAGCGGCATAGGGAACACGACAACTGAACAGACTCCAACCAGTTGGCGTAGGGAACACGACAACAGAACAGAACTCCAACAGGCGGCATAGGGAACACGACAACTTAACAGAACTCAACAGTGCGTAGGGAACCACGACAACAGAACTGAACGCCAACAGCCGGTGTAGGGAACACGACAACAGAACTGAAACTCCAACCAGCGGTTGTAGGAACACGGACAAAACAGAACGGAAACTCCAACCAGCGGTGTAGGGAACACGACAACTGACGGAACTCCTACCAGCGTGTTAGGGAACACGACAACAGAACGGCACTCTACCAGGGCGTAGGGAACACGACAACTGAACAGAACTCAACCAGCGGCGTAGGGAACACGACAAGAGAACTGAACTCCAACCAGCAGCGTAGGGAACACGACAAACAGAACTGAACTCAACCAGCGGCGTACGGGAAACCGGACAACAAACTGAACTCCAACCGCGGCTGTAGGAACACGACAAACAGAAACGAACTCCAACCAGCGACATGAGGGAACACGACAACCGAACAGAACTCCAACCAGCGCGTAGGGAAACGACAAAACCGAACAGAACTCCACCGCGGCGAGGGAACACGACAACAGAACGAACTCCAACCAGCGGTGTAGGGAACACGACAACAGAACTAACTCCAACCAGCGGCTGTAGGGGACAGGACAACAAAACGGAACTCCACCGCGCGTAGGGAACACGACAACGAGAACAGAACTCCAACCAGCGGCGTAGGGAACACGACAAACTGACAGAAACTCCCAACCAGTGGCGTAGGGAACACGACAACAGAACTGAACGCCAACCAGCGGCATAGGGAACACGGACAACGAACAGAACTCCAACCAGCGGCGTAGGGAACACGACAACTGAACAGAAACTCCAACCAGCGGCAGTTAGGGAACACGGACAACTGAACAGAACTCAACCAGTGGCGTGGAACACGACAACAGAACAGAACTCCAACCAGCGGGCATAGGAACACGACAACTTAACAGAACTCCAAACCAGTGGCGTTAGGATACACGGGACAACAGAACTGAACTCCAACCAGCGGTGTAGGGAACACGACAACAGAACCCAAAAGAACTCCCCAAAAAAAAAAACCCCCCCCCAGCGGCGTAGGGAAGACGACAACAGATGGAAACTCCAACCAGCGGTGTAGGCGAACACGACAAACTGAACAGACTCCAAACCAGCGGCGTAGGGAACACGGACAACAAGAACTGAACTCTAACCAGCGCATAGGGAACACGACAAAAAACTGAACTCGAAACCAGCGGCTAGGGAACACGACAACAAGAACTGAACTCCAACCCAGCGTGCGTAGGAACACGGACAACAGAACGGAAACTCCAACCACGGCGTTAGGGAACACGGACACAGAACCGGAACTCCAAACCAGCGGCCGTAGGAACACGACAACGAAAGAACTGCAACCAGCGGTGTAGGGAACACGACAACAGAACCAGAACTCCAAACCAGCCGCGTAGGGACACGGACAAAACCGAACAGAACTGCAACCAGCGCGTAGAAAACCGATAACAGAACAGAACTCCAACAGCGCGTAGGGAACACGGGACAACAGAACGGAACTCCAACCAGCGGTGTAGGGAACACGACAACCTGAACGAACTCCAACCAGACGCGCGCAGGGAACACGGACAAAGAACCGAACTTCCAAACCAGCGGTGTAGGGAACACGAACACAGAACGGAACTCCAACCAGCGGCGTAGGGAACACGACACAGAAACTGAACTCTAACCAGCGGCATAGGGAACACGACAACAAAAACGTTGAACTCGAACCAGCGGCTTTAGGAACACACAACAGAACTGAACTCCAACAGCGGCGTAGGGAACACGACAACGAGAACTGAACTCTAAACAGTGGCAGAGGGAACACGACAACAGGAACGGAACAATCCAACCACGGCTTAGGGACACGACAAAACAGAACTGAACTCCAACCAGCGGCGTAGGGAACACGACAAACAGGAACGGAAAACTCCAACCAGCGCGTAGGGAACACGACAACAGAACGGGAACTTCCAACCAGCGCGTAGGGACACACGACAACAGAACGAACTCCAACCAGCGGTTATTGGAACCACGACAACCGAACCGAACTCCAACCAGCGGCGAGGGAACCGACAACAAACCTAAACTCCAACCAGCGGTGTAGGAACACGACAACGAACGAACTCCAACCAGCGGCGTAGGGAACACGACACAAACGAACTCCAACCAGCGTGTAGGAACACGACAACAGAACGGAAGGTCCAAACAGCGCGTAGGGGACACGACAACAGAAACGGAACTCCAACCAGCGGCGTAGGTAACACGACAACAGAACAGAAAACTTCCAACCAGCGGCTAGGAACACGACAACAGGAACTGAACTCCAAACAGCGGCGTTGGGAACACGACAACAGAACGGAAATCCAACCAGCGGCGTAGGGAACACGACAACCCGAAACAGAACTCCAACCAGCGCGTAGTTGAACACGACAACAGAACAGAACTCCAACCAGCGGCGTAGGAACACGACAACCGAACGGAACTCCAACCAGCGGTGTAGGAACACGACAACAGAACGGAACTCCAACCAGCGTGTAGGGAACACGACAACTTAACGGAACTCCAACCAGCGCGTAGGAACACGAAAACAACAGAACGGAAGTCCAACCAGCCGGCGTAGGGAACACGACAACAGAACTGAACTCCCAACCAGCGGCGTAGGGACACGGACAAACAGAACTGAACGTCCAACCAGCGCCTGTAGGGAACACGACAACAGAACAGAACTACCAACCAGCGGCGTAGGGAACACGGACAACCGAACAGAACCTCCAAACCAGCGGCGTTGGGAAACGACACAGAACAGAACTCCAACCAAGCGGCTGTAGGGAACACGACAACCGAAACTGAACTTCCAACAGCGGCAGTAGGGACCACGACAACAGAAACGGAACTCCAACAGCGGTGTAGGGAACCGACAACAGAACGGAACTCCAACCAGCCGGCGTAGGAACACGACAAAACAGAACTTGAACTCCAACTCAGCGGTGTAGGGAACACGACCAACAGACGAACCCAACCAGCGGTGTAGGGAACACGACAACCGGAACTGAAACTCCAAACCAGCGATTAGGGAAACACGACAACAGAACGGAACTCCCAACCAGCCGGCGTAGGGAACACACAACAGAACTTGAACTCCAAACCAGCGGCGTAGGGAACACGACAACAGAACAGAACTCCAACCAGCGGCGAGGGAACACGACACAGAAACGGAACTCCAACCCAGCGGGCGTAGGGAACAGCGGACAGACAGAATTCTTGAACTCCAACACCGGCGTAGGGAACACGACAAACAGAACTTGAACTCCAACACGTGTAGGACAGGACCAAACAGAATGAACTATTTTCCCCTTGAGAAAGCTTTTCCATGTTACAGGTTTATTCACAGAGCAGTGATCACACAGCAGCAAATGGTATTTATGTCTGTCCCTCCGTCTGTCAATCTGTCTGTCTCGAGAGCTTAGGACTCGAGAGCTGGGTCTAAACAGACCCATATAGTAAAAACTCTCCAACGAGAGCGAGAGAGCGAAGTGCCAGAAGAGGGGATGGAGAACAGCAGGAGAGAAAAAGGGAGAGAAAGAAAGAGGGTCTATCTCCTCTCTCACCATTCCCCCTGCTCTCTCTCCTCTCTCACCATTCCCCCTGGCTCTCTCTCCTCGCTCACCATTCCCCCTGGCTCTCTCTCCTCTCTCCACCGCTCCCCCTGGCTCTCTTTTCCTGTTCACTGCTCCCCTGGCTCTCTCTCCTCTCTCACTGCCTCCCTGGCTCTCTGTCCTCTCTCACTGCCTCCCCCTGCTCTCTGCCTCTCCTCTTCTCCTTCTCTCATCTCTCTCTCTCTCCTTTTCTCCCTAACCATAGACATCAGAGTGTCGTCAGTCAGAGAGTTCTGCTAAACACCATTGCACATGAAAATGAGAGAGAGAGAGAGAAGAGAGAGAGGAGAGACGAGAGAGAAAGAGAGAGAGAAGAGAGAGAGAGAGAGAGAAGAGAGAGAGAAGAGAGAGAGAGAGAGAGAGAGAGAGAGAGAGAGGAAAAAATATGGGACCGATATGGGAGAGGAGAAAGAACAGGTCGCTACTCAGTGGAGCCATTTTTCTTAATCTTATGCGGGAGAGAACAGGTCGCTATGCAGTGTAGCCTTTTCAAATTCAATTCTAATTTGTAAAATTTTTTCTCTTGCAGCTCTTACTGGGCTAGGATGGGCTGTGGGTCTCAGACAAGAAAACTGAGGAGGGAGGGAGGGAGGAGGGCAGGAGGGAGGGAGGATAGAGAGCTGAGCAGACTAAGAGATATGATCTTCTTCTCACTGGTTTGCCCTGAAACCTGCGACTGAGGAGGGATGGAGGGATTAGATGTGGACAGAGGGAAAAGAGGGAGATTAGAGGGATAGAGGATGAAGGATGGAGGGATGTTTAGAGGATGGAAGGCAGGGAGAGGGGATAGAAGGGAGCATGGAAGGATGAAGGATGGAGAGGAGGGAGAGTGAGGAAGCGAGGCAGGTAGAGAGCAGAGCAGACTAAGAGATAGGATAGAGGGATAAGAGGAAGAGGAAGATGAGGGAGGATAGAGGGACAGAGGGAAGAGAGGGAAGGACTAGAGGATAGAGGGATGGAAGGATGGAGGATGGATGGATAGATGCAGAGATGTTGATTACTGACAGACTGACAAGCTGTCGAAGACAAAACACTCTGACATAATCACATACACCCTTACACACCAGAGGAGGCTGTGGGAGAGCTATAGGAGGCTCAGATGCAAAAATGAATGTCCAACGATTCGACAGCAAGCTGTCTTTCATCAGGGTATTGATCAAAACACTGCGGTATGAACTTGTTTATATGTCAAAGACATGTCCAACGTTTCGACAGCCAAGCTCTCTGTCATCAGGTATGATCAAAACACTGCGGTATGACTCGTTTATAGTGTCAAAAGACATGTCCAACGTTTCGACAGCCAAGCTCTCTTCATCAGGTATGATCACAAACACTGCGGTATGAAAGACATGTCCAACGTTCACAAGGGCAGGAAGCGTTGTTGGTGGAAGTTCAATATTCCCCAGAGGACCTTACCGTGGACTATACCGCGGACTATACCGGGGACTACACCGGTGGACATATTACGGGACACACCGGGACGTATACCGGGACTACACCGGGGACTATGGGATCGCCCATTGGCTCCTAACTATGCTAATTTGCTAGGGGGTTACATGGAGAAACTATTTTTATTTTCAATCCTCTTCAAAGGTTTTCTTGCCTAACATCATTATGTGGAAACGCGTATATTATGATATTTTTTGTTGCTATGGAGGAGTGATGCAGAACGGCTCCAGGCGGTTTCCATGTGCTTTTCTTAACTCCTGTTCTGAAACATCTGAGATTTACTATGCAATCTTGATACACGTCAAATCCAGTTTCCTGATCTTCTGATCTTGTATGTGAACGATAATGTTCTATACACTGATCTTTACAGAAACCTACTGATCTAACAGTTTGTGAGGGCTGATAAGCTGTCACCCGCTTCCCTTGAAAAAATAGTTTGCCCTACAGCCAATTCTGTCGAATCAAAAGAATTTGCAAAAAAACATTTCAGATTTTTGACAGAAATATGGCTAGACGCAAAGTAAATTCAAGGAGAGGGGGTACAAAACATGATCAGATTAATATTCCCATTAGAAAATTCAAAAAACAAAACGAGACATGACCTTTTTCAAGGGCAGTCTCGCAAAAAAGACGCATTCTTGCTATTCTAAACTTTTACCCGCTGATTCAAAGCGCTCTGAACAAATTAAGGGAATCGCTTCTCCTGTAGTATTCCTTAAAGCGCTCTTAGAGTACGACGCAGGAGACTTAAGTACCGGGTGTTTAGTTATTAATGGTAACTTAGATTTACATTATCTTATCCACCTGGCTTAACCTACCTGAAGCTTTCTTAGTCATAGTTAAATAGGCAGATCAAGAAATAGCCTACGGATTAAGCGGAAGCAAAACCCCCTCTTGATGTCAATAACTGCCATCTATTTGGTCAACATAAATATACCAGGTTACTACACTCACAAACATTGGCACATTCTAAGATCCGATGATAGTCTCGGTAATGTGTTTTCGGACCTCCCTTGGTCGTAATTTCGCGGGGCAGAAATCTCCAGAGATCAATTGGTGACCACTGATTTACCACCCAAAATATTCCTGAACAAACGCTCATCTGCGCCCCTTCTGGATGGAAATTACAAGTGTAATGGCTGTGCTCAATGCAATGGCACTTATAAATGTAGATCCTTCAAACTCCCCCAAACAGGGAAACAGAGCCCAATCAAAGGTGTTATCACACCCTCCACTAAGGCAGTTATTTATCTTATAACTTGTCCTTGTGGTAAAACATTATGTGGGTAAAACAAAGCGTGAATTAAAAGTACGTATCTCAGAGCATCGTAGCACCATCAGGTGCAGAAACTTGACTTAACCAGTTGCGGCCCATTCACCTCCTTCATTGATCTTTCACAATCTCTTTGCACACCTCTCCTCAGCACACACTAGAATACATAACTGAAACGCACACTCACAAGCTCTTCCACACCGTTCTCGACAAACCATTTCTGCATGGACCTCGCTTGGACAAAGGGGGTATTGTTTTAAGCTGAAACAGGAAAGGGCTTTCCCCAAACTGTTCATGCCATTGTATACTGCAGCGTGAAGATTTCCCTTCACTGGAACTAAGGGGCCCGAACCATGAAAAACAGCCCCAGACCATTATTCCTCCTCCACCAAACTTTACAGTTGGCACTATTTTGGCAGGTAGTGTTCCCTAACCAGATTTGTCCATCAGACTGCCAGACGGTAAAGCGTGATTCATCACTCCAGAGAATGCGTTTCCGCTGCTCCAGAGTCCAATGGTGGTGATCTTTACACCACTCCAGCCGACGCTTGGCATTGCGCATTGTTGATCTTAGGCTTGTGTGCGGCTGCCATGGAAACCCATTTCATGAAGCTCCCGATGAACAGTTCTTGTGCTGACGTTGCTTCCAGAGGCAGTTTGGAACTCGGTAGTGAGTGTTGCAACCGAGGACAGACGATGTTTAAACGCTCGGCGGTACAGTTCTGTGAACTTGTGTGGTCTACCACTTCGCGACTGAGCCGTTGTTGCTCCTAGACATTTCCACTTCACAAAAACAGCACTGACAGTTGCCCGGGGCAGCTTTAGCAGGGTAGACATTTGACGAACTGTGACAGTGCCAAGTTGACAGTCACTGAGCTCTTCAGTAAGGCCATTCTACTGCCAATGTTTGTCTATGGAGATTACATGGCGGTGTGCTCAATTTTATACACCTGACAGCAACGGGTGTGGCTGAAATAGCCGAATCCACTAATTTGAAGGGGTGTCCACATACTTTTGTTTATATAGTGTATATCCCTACACATATA
>NW_019946707.1:15007-28369 GCF_002910315.2 Salvelinus sp. IW2-2015
ACAATTATTTGAAATACTATTTAAGTAGTTTTAGGTGTATCTGTACTTTACTATTAATTTTTTTGGCAACTTTTACTTCACTACATTCCTAAAGAAAATACTGTACTTTTTACTCCATACATTCCCTGACACCCAAAAGTACTCAAAAGTACACTTATCAAGAGAACATCCTGGTCGTCCCAACTGCCTCTGATCTGGCGGACTCACTAAACACACATGCTTAGTTTTTAAATTATGTCTGAGTGTTGGAGTGTGCCTCTGGGTATCAGTCAATAAAAATAAAAATAAAAATAAAGAATCGTGCTTACTTTTACTTTTGATAATTAAGTACATTTTAGGATTCCATGACTTTTGATACTATATGTGTTCCTCAGTGTAACTGGGCACGTGTTCCTCATGTAAACGGGGCACGTGTTCCTCAGTGTAAACTGGACATATGTTCCTCAGTGTAAACGGGATGTGTTCTCCCAGTGTAAACGGGGCATGTGTTCCTCAGTGTAAACTGGACATGTGTTCCTCAGTGTAAACGGGGCATGTGTTCCTCAGTGTAAACTGGACATTGTTTCCTTGCTGTTAAACTGGGCACGTGTTCCCAGTGTAAACGGGGCACGGTGTATACTTAAGTACTTTACACCACTGTTTCTCAGACCATCAAAAAGCTACCGCAAAAAGCTACCGCAAAAAGCTACCGCCATCCAAAAAGCTACCGCTAAACTTTGATAAAACGAGTCACAATACATTTCTATTTAATCCTCAGGTACCCTAAAATGTAATTAAACTATAATATTTCATACGGAAAGAAGTATGTTCAATAGGAAAAACGGTGCAAAATGAAATGCATTGTGCTTCTTTATGGGAGGCGTTCTGTCTTCTTTTCGGGAGAGTTGGAGTTTGAGAGCATAAGACAATCGTAGGAGGTGGAGAAAACACAAGTAAGGGTGTTTTGCCACCAGTACTCTGCCCATGGGACAGCTAGGATAAGGTTTACTATTCAGAGGTTGGAGAAGGATGTTAGAGACATTGAGGATAGCCTTATTGGGCAGCAAGACTCAGGGACAGAGAGGGAGTTGAGGGCATCTGGGGTCTTTTGTTACACAGATCAAGCGAAGGGTGCGCTCGTTAGAGCACGGAAATGAGGAGGATCACTGTGGACTTCTACACAGACCTCTACTGTGACAGCAACACTGATCCTTAGTGTGCTCAGGAGATTCTAAAGGGGTTGTCTCGGGCGTGAGCAGAGTGCTGTGCTGGAGAGGGATTTTTCATTTCAGGAAGTAACAGCGGCTGTGCAGCAGCTCTCCCCAGGCCGTGTGCGCCCGGTGGTCGATGGACTGACAGCTGAGTTTCATAAACGTTTCTGGGGTGTACTGGGGAGGGTCCTCTTGAAGGTCTTTCGGGAGGTCCTTTGAGAACTCTGTACTATCAGTCAGCTGCCAGCGGGCAGTGCTGGCACTACTTCTGAAGAAGGGGGACTTAGCTCTGTTGAAGAACTGGAGGCCGGTGTCGTTGCTCTGCTTGGATTACAGAATAATGTCCAAGTGTTTGTCAAATGTGACTGACCGGCTCGATTCGGACTTATGTAGCAAAATTTGAAATGGTGTTTTTACATTGGATAAAAGTAGAGACTCCGAGCTACATAAATCAGGAACTAAGTTCTGAGGAAAAGATGGGGACAAGTTATATCTCTGCTTTTAAAAGTTGATAACTTGCAACCACTTTGAGAAAATGGCCTTGAATTTTGTGGTACACTCACTGGAGAGCGTTTCTTTGTCTACACCCACTCACCACCCACCCATCTCTTTAAGATTCACATGGAGGCCATGTGCTAAACAGAGTGAGTAACAGTAGTGTGTAAACAGAGTGAGTACGGTAGTGTAAGTAAACAGAGTGAGTAAGGTAGTGTAGTAAATTCAGATGTAGTAGTAGGTCTGTAGTAAACAGAGCTCGAGTACGTAGTGTAGTATAAATAAGTGAGTACGTTAAGTGTAGTATAACAGAGTGAGTACGGTTAGTCAGTAGTAAACAGAGTGAGTACGTGTAGTGGGAGTAACCAAGAGATGGAGTACGTTGGATAGAATAATGACAGAAGTGAAGATGAACATAGGTCTAGGTGGCTTAGGTGAAGACCACGATGTGAGTCCGGGTATGTTGTAGTACAAACGTAGATGTGATACAGTAGATGGAGTAAATCAGCAGGTGAGATATACGGTAAGTAAGTCATCGCCTTAGGAGAGTGCGAAGCGCTGAGTTACTGTCGTCGTTCAGTAGATCAATTAGCTCACAACAGAGTGAGAGATACGTAGTAGTAATAGGAGCTGCAATATCGGTAATGTTGTGTAGCCGAGTAACCGCAAGAGTGAGCGGTAGTAGTAGATAAACAGAGTGAGTAGGATAGTGAGTAAACAGAGTGAAGTACCAGATAGTAGTAGTAAACAAAGTGAGTTTAACGGTAAGAATAGTCTAAAACAAGCAGTTTGAGTACGGCTCAGTGGTTAATGTTAATACAGTAAGCAGAAGACTCAGTGATGGTAGGATAAACGTAGTCGAGTACGGCTATGATGTTACGTGACAGTAAGAGCGCTAGAGTGAGTATCGGGTGTGATACTCCAGTAGGTGGTGTAGCGATGGTGTAGGTAACAGAGTGAGGTAACTGTAGTGTAGTAAACACGAGTGGTATGGTAGTGTAGTAACACAGAGTGAGTCGGTAGTGTACTAAACAGAGTGAGTACTGTTAGTGTAGTAAACAGCAGTGAGTACTGGTAGTGTAGTAAACGAGTGAGTACGGTAGTGTACTAAACAGGTGAGTACGGTAGTGTAGGAACAGAGTGAGTACTGTAGTGTAGTAAACAGAGTGAGTATGTATGGGTTAGTAAACAGAGTGAGTACGGTAGTGTAGTAAACAGAGTGAGTACGGTAGTGTAGTAAACAGAGGTGCAGTACAGGTGGTACTACGCGTGTAGTGTAGTATAACAAGTGAGTCACGGTAGTGCTACCCGCATACAACAGAGTGAGTTACGGAAGTAAACAGAGTGAGTACTGTAGTAGTGTAACACAGAGTGACCTACTAGTAGTGTAAACAGAGTGAGTAACGGTAGTGTAAGTAAAACAGAGTGAGTACGGTCAGTGCTACGTAAACAGAGTGAAGTACGGTAGTCGTAGTAACAGAGTGAGTACGGTAGTGGAAGTTAAACAGAGTGAAGTAACGCTGTAGTGTAGTAAACAGAGATGCAGTACGTGTAGTCGTAGATAAACAGAGTGAGTACAGGAGTGTACGATAGATAAACAGATGTGAGTACGTAGTGGAGTAAACACAGAGTGAGTAGTGATATTAACAGATGTGAGTACGGTAGTGTAGTAAACAGAGTGAGCTACGGTAGTGTAGTAAACAGAGTGAGTACGGTAGTGTAGTAAGACCAGAGGTGAGTACGGTAGTGTAGTAAAACAGAGTGAGTAACGGTACGTGTACTAAACAGAGTTGAGCACGCGCAGTGTAGCTAAACAGAGTGAGTAGTGTAGTAAACAGAGTGAGTACGGTAGTGTACGTAAACAGAGTGAGTACTGTAGTTACTAAACAGAGTGACTACTGTAGTGTACTAAACAGAGTGAGTAGTGTTATAACAGAGTGAGTACGGTAGTGTAGTAAACAGAGTGAGTACGGTAGTGTACTAAACAGAGTGAGCACGATTTGAGTAAACAGAGTGAGTAGTGTAGTAAAACAGGGTGAGTACGGTAGTGTTGTAAACAGAGTGAGTACTGTAGTGTACTAAACAGAGTGACTATGTAGTGTAGCTAAACAGAGTGAGTATAGTGTATTAAACAGAGTGAGTACCGGTAGTGTAGTAAACAGAGTGAGTACTGAGTGTAACTAAACAGAGTGAGCTACTGTAGTGTACTAACAGAGTCGAGTACGGTAGTGTACTAACAGAGTGAGTACGGTAGTGTATAAACAGAGTGGTAGTAGTGTGTCGAACAGAGTGAGCACAGTAGTGTAGTAAACAGAGTGAGTACGGTAGTGACGTAGTAGACAGAGTGAGTAGTGGTAGTAAACAGAGTGAGTACGGTAGTGTACTAAACAGAGTGAGTACGGTAGTGTAGTAAACAGAGTGAGTACGGTAGTGTAGTAAACAGAGTGAGTACGGTAGTGTAGTAACACAGAGTGAGTACGGTAGTGTAGTGAAGCAGTGAGTGGAGTACAGGCGTCGTCAGTTGTAGTGCAAACAACAAGACAACTAACCTACTGAAGGAGCTACTTCCTGTGCTTGGCCCTCCTATTCCAACCAACCTACTGAAAGAGTGACTTCCTGTGCTTGGCCCTCCTATTCCAACTAACCTCCTGAAATACTTACTTCCTGTGCTTGACACTCCTATTCCAACTAACCTACTGAAATACCTACTTCCTGTGCTTGGCCCTTCTATTCCATCTAACCTACTGAAGGAGCTACTTCCTGTGCTTGGCTCTCCTACGTTGAACAAAATAAACATAATAAAAGTCTTTATTGAAGACTCATCTCTTCAGTAGGTCCTATGATTGAGTGTAGTCTGGCCCAGTGGTGTGAAGTTGAACGTTAAGGCACTGGAGCGGYGAACCACCCTGGCTGTTTCTGCCTGGCCGGCTCCCCTCCCCTCTCCCCACTGAGATTCTCTACCTCTGACCCCATTAAGGGGGTTGAGTCRCTGGCTTGCTAGTGCTCTCCCATGCCATCCCTAGGAGGGGTGCATCACGACTTGCCAAGCTTTTTTCGGTATACACGATTTGAGTGGGTTGACTTCATCTTCCTGTCCGGTGTCGTCTCCCCTTCGGACTCGTGTGGTGGCGGAGATCTTCGTGGACTAAACTCAGCCTTGTCTCAGGATGGTAAGTTGGTGGTTGAAGRTATCCCTCTAGTGGTGTGGGGGCTGTGCTTTGGCAAAGTGGGTGGGGTTATATCCTGCCTGGTTGGTCCTGTCCCCTGTCCGGGGGTATGCTGYAAGTGACTGGAACGAATTACAAAAATCGCTGAAGCTGGAGACTTATAATTCCCTCACCAACTTTAAACATCAGCTATCTGAGCAGCTAACCGATCGCTGCAGCTGTACATAGTCCATCTGGACTAGCCCACCCAATCTAGCTATCCCTCAT
Organism: Salvelinus sp. IW2-2015; assembly: GCF_002910315.2. Taxonomy (NCBI): domain Eukaryota; kingdom Metazoa; phylum Chordata; class Actinopteri; order Salmoniformes; family Salmonidae; genus Salvelinus; species Salvelinus sp. IW2-2015. Next base: position 20,127 of record NW_019946707.1, read on the forward strand.
TCCCCTATTGTTTGTTTGACTTTGCTGTTCTTTTGTACCCAGTATCATTACTGTACACACCATCATCTGCTCACTCTATCACTCACAGTGTTCATCTGCTAACTTGTAACACTACTCTTGCTACTATGGCTATTTATTGCCTTTACACCTCAGCCATTTGCCAGACACTGTAGTATAGATTTTTTCTATCTGTGTATTGGACTGTATGTTGTGTTTATTCCATGTTGTACTCTGTGCTTGGCTTTGTATTTTTGTCACACTGCTTTGCTTTATCTTGGCCAGGTGCAGTCGCAACCTGGGTTACCTGGGTTAAATAAACGGTGAAAGTAAAGAACATTGTGTTTAGACAACGGGATGACACCCGACCCCAACTATGCAATGCAGTGCAATAGTCTAATGTCCAGTGGGAGCTCTAGAGTCAGTCGGTTAACCACTGGGTGGATCCCCGCCCCCGTCCCCTCTTCCCCCTCCTGTACAGAACTGAGCCGCTAGGAAAAGCTAGTCGGCCCTCAGGACTGACCTGGCCTAGGCAGTGGTCGCCAGGCAGTGGTCGCCAAGCAGTGGTTCGCCAGGCAAGTGGTCGCCAGGCATGGGTCTCCATTGCCGTTTGAAAGATATCTTTCTGTTCGTAGTGCTTTTGTAGAGCGGATATGTTTGTACCTCGTCGATTATCTAGGAGAATGTCTGGTCCGTTCCCTAGGCCATGTTGCTAGGCATGTGTTTCCTAGGCGATGTTTCCTAGGCTCCATGTTTCATACGGTCCATGTTCCTAGGGCCCTGTTCCTCCCTAGGCCACAAAATTCACAACCCCTTGGAGTATGCTACCACAATGCATTGAATGTTCCTGAGTGGCTTGAAAAAATGGGCTGTGTAGGAACGATCAACAACACTTTGTTGTTGGGTTTCGATGCCAGCTGCTCCTCGGCATAGGGCAACTTGCCATCAGCATCTTGGCCCCTAGGAGCCAGACTCGAGATGAGGATCTAATCACAAACTATTCAATCAAACTCCATCATTCCATTCTGTCCTTCTGTTGTCATTCACTTTAAAATTGTTCTCGATTGAGACTACGCATGTTGGGACACGGTAAAATGACAGTGTGGAGACCCAGGACAATGAGATTCAGGGGATGGGTGTAAAGAACCCAGCGTGTGGCTGTGGCTGGTGTGGGCCTGGATGTGGGCTGCTGTGGGCTGGTGTGGCTGGTGTGGCTGCCTGGGCTGGTGGTGGCTGGTGTGGCTGCTGGTGTGCTGGTGTGGCTGCGTGTGGGCGCTGTGGCTCAGCTGACCGTGGAGCAATGTATATTGGGGGAGCTGGTGACCTCTGAGGATTTTGTAGGGCTGGGGATCATGGGGGTTCTATTCACAGTGGGGCAAGGAGAACGGCTTGGTTCTGTCTTTCTGGTGTGGTTGAAGTGCAATGGGGCTTGTCGTTTTGTGGAGTAAATTGTATAATGCATAAAAAATTGTCTCTCTCTCTCTCTGTCTCTCTGTCTCTCTGTCTCTCTGTCTCTGTACTCTCTGTCCTCTCTCTCTCTCATTTCTGTCTCTCCTCTTATCTGTCTCTCTCTCTCTCTGTCTCTCTCTCTCTCTCTCTCTGTCTCTCGGTTCATCTCTCTCTCTCTGTCTCTGCTCTCTCTCTGTCTCTCTCCTCTCTCTTTTTCAGACAGCTTACCAATATGGCGTACATTGCATGACAGGAAGGTGTTGCTGCAGTCGTGGCGCAGTCATGGCCCACACGAAGCTAGACTGCTCGGAGGCAGAGTGGAGACATTATTTGAGTGTGAGGAGTATCTGTGTGTGGCGTTTCGAGGACATCCTTTCCTGTTGACGGCCTCACTGTAAGGCTCTATGGACTCTTCCTCTCTCCCTCTCATCTTCTCTCATCTCCGGCCTCCTCCCTTTCTACTCCTCCCTCTCGACCTCTAGTCCCCTCATCTCCAGTCGTCATCCATTAGGTTATATTAACGCTCTAGGTCAGTAATAGTTCTGCCTCTACGCGTGGTTTGTCTGTTGTTGTGTCACATATAATGTGTATTCGTATTCGATGTGATCTCGTTACCTCGAAACAGTACATGTGTGTAGGAACATACATCTGCTAGGAGTGGCGACAGAGAAGAGACCTTCAAGAGGACAACAGGTTAGAGACATTCTACACAGGACGTAACAGGTAGAACATTCTAACAGGACAACAGTAGAGACATTCTAACAGGATAACCAGGTGAGACATTCCAACAGGACTAAACCAGGTAGAGACAATTCTAACAGGACTAACCAGGTAGAGACATTCTAACAGGACATAACCAGGTAGAGAGCATTCAACAGGACTAACCAGGTAGAGACATGTCTAGACAGTGACACCAGGTTAGACTTCTAACAGAGACTAACAGGTAGAGACATTCTAACCAGGAGTAACCAGGTAGAGACATTCCAACAGGACTAAACCCCGGTAGAGACATTCTACAGGACTAACAGGTCAGAGACTTGCCTAACAGGATAACAGGTAGAGACGATTCTAACAGGACTACCAAGGTAGAGACATTCTAACATGACTAAGCCAGGTGAGGGAGACATTCATACACAGGACTAACAGTAGACCATTCTAACAGGACTAACGGTAGAGACATTCCTACAGCGAGCTAACCAGGATAGAGACCTTCTAACAGGACTCCGGTAGAGAATTCTAACGAGGACTCCCAGGTAGAGACATTCTAAAAGCGACTCGCAGGTTAACGAGACACGTTCTAACAGACTAACCAGGTAAGATACATTCTAACAGGAGCTGCAGATAGAGAACATCGCTTTAACACGGACTAACCAGGCTAGAGACATGCCAACAGGACTAAACACAGGTAGAGGAGCATTCTACAGAGATAACCAGGTAGAGGTGAAGGCTGTGGATACGTAGATTCTACTCTAATGAGGCCGTGGTACTGATTTCTACTTGGCGGCCGTGGTACTGATTTCTAACGTAGAGAGCCCGTGTAGCTGATTTTCTACTATAGGAGAGAACGTGTACTGATTTCTATGGGGTACTGATTATCTACTGTTAGAGAGGCCGTGGTACTGATTCTACGTGGTAGCTAGATTTCCTACTGTAGCAGAGACTCGCTGGTACTGAAATTTCTACTGTTGGTTAGCCTGATTGTCTTACTGTAGAGAGGCTCCGTGGTACTGCATTTCTACTGTGGTACCTGATTGTCTAACTGTAGAGAGACTGTGGTACTGATTTCTACTGTGGTATGATTTCTCGTAGAGAGGCGGTGGTAACTGATATTCTACGCGTAGAGAGGCCGTGGTACTGATTTCATACTGTAGAGAGGCGCGTGGGTAGCTGATTTCTAGCTGTAGAGAGGCCGTGGTAGCTGATTTCCTACTGTAGAGTAGGCGCGGGTACTGATTTCTACTGTCGTACTGAATTTCCTACTGTAGAGAGCTGTGGTACGATTTTGCTGTGGTACTGATTTCTACTGTAGCGAGGGCGTGTGTACTGGATTTCTACTGTAGAGAGGCCGTGGTCTGATTCTACTGTAGATAGGCCGATGAAATACTGACTTTCTATCTGTGGTACTGAGTTTCTACTGTAGAGTGTGCTGTGGTACTGATCTTCTACTGTAAGAGAAGAATGGTGGTACTGATTTGCTACTGTAAGAGAGCCTGTGGTTGAATTCTACTGTAAGGAGGCCGGTGGTACTGATTATTCTACTGTAGATGAGACGTGGTACTGATTCTACTGCAGAGCGGCTGTGGTAGCTGATTTCTACCTTAGAGAGAGCTGTGGTACTGAATTTCTACTGAGAGAGGCCGTGTACTGATGTTCTACTGTACGAGAGGCCGTGGTACTGGATTGTGCTCTACTGTACAGATAGGACTCGTGGTACTAGATTTCTACTGTGGTATGATTTCTACTGTAAGAGGCTGGTGGATACTGATTTCCTGCTCCTGTGGTAGGCTGGAGTTCGTACGTAGAGAGGCCGTGGTACGATTTCTACTGTAGAGAGGCCGTGGTAACTGAATTTCCTACTGTAGGAGGCGTGGTACTGAATTTCCTCTGTAGAGAGGCTGTGGTAACTGATTTCTACGCAGAGCGGCTGTGGTACTGGATTTCTACTGGTGAGAGACTGGTGGTACTGATTTCTACTGTGAGAGGCTGTGGTTCCTGATTTCTACTGCAGAGCGGCTGTGGTACTGGAGTCTACTGTAAGAGAACTGATGGGTACTGATTTCTACTGTAGAGAGACTGGTGGTATGATTTTACTGGTAGAGAGACTGTGGACTGATGTATCTACTGTCGAGAGACTGTGGTACTGATTTCTACTGGCTAGATATCACTCCATTGTTAATCTGCTAATTGTATTATTCGATTTATTGCTACCCTCATGGCTTCTTGCACCAGTTGGTATATAGATTATCTTTTTTTTTCCTACCATGTTATCGATTGTTTTGTTTACTCAAGTGTTAACTCTGTGTGTCTGATTCACACTTGCTATGGTTTGAATCTGGCCAGGTCGCAGTTGCAAATGAGAACCTTGTTCCTCAACTAGCCTACTGGTTAATAAAGGTGAAATAAAAAAAAAAAAAAAAAAAAAAAAAATGAGGCGTTTACAGGGAGCAGAGAGGAGACGAGGCTGTTGCCAATGGGTTCAGGGGACGGTCTTAGAACACATGCTGACAACATTCAAAAGAAGCTGTGATTGGGCAGTGACTAGGCTGGATTGGCAGTGGACTAGGGCTGTGGATTGGGAGTGAGTAGCTGTGATTGGGCAGTCACTATGCTGTGATTGGGCAGTGGACTAGGCTGTGATTGGCAGTGAACTAGGCCTGTGACTTGGGCACGCGACTAGGCTGTGATTGGGCAGTGACTGAGGGCTGTGCTTGGCAGTGATAGGCTGTGATTGGGCAGTGACTAGGCTCGTGATTGGGCAAGTGGGATAGGCTGTGATTGGCGTGCTACGCTGTGATTGGGCAGTGACTAGGCCTGTGATGGCGCTGACTAGGCTGTGATTGGGCAGTGACTAGGTGGTGAATGTGGGCAGTGCGAGTAGGCTGTGGATTGGCAGTCACTAAGCTGTGGATTGGTCAGTGACTAGGCTGTGATTGGGCAGTGACTAGGCTGTGATTGGGCAGGCGACTAGGCTGTGATTGGGCAGTGGACTGGGACTGTGATTGGGCAGTGAATAGGCTTGTGATTGGCAGTGAATAGGCTGTGATTGCAGTGAGTACGGCTGTGAATTTGGCGTGACTAGGCCTGTGATTGGCGGTGACTAGAATGTATTGGGGCAGTGACTGGGCTGTGACTTGGGCATTGTGGGGTGAGTTGGTGTTTAGTTGTGAAGGTTAGGCTGTGATTGGCAGTTGACTAGGCTGTATTGGGCAGTGAACTAGGCTGTGATTGGGCATTGTCTTTGTGTGACTGGGCTGTGATTGGGGCAAGTGAGTAGCGATGTGATGGGCGGGTGACTAGGCTGTGATATGGCGTGACTAAGGCTGTGATTGGGCAGTGACGTGGGCTGGGATTGGAGCAGCTGAGTAGGCTGTGATTGGGGCATGTGACTAGAGCTGTGATTGGGCAGTCACTATGTGTGATTGGGCGGTGACTGGTCTGTATTGGGGCAGTGAGTTAGGCTGTGGATTGGGCGCTGCCTAGGCTGTGATGGGGCATGTGACTAGGCGTGTGATTGGGCAGTGCTGGGCTGTGATTGGGCAGTGGAGTTGGTGTGATTGGGTCAGTGACTAGCTGTGATTGGGCAGTCACTATGCTGTGATTGGGGCGGTGACTGGGCTGTGATTGGGCAGTGATAGGCTGTGATGGGCAGTGTAACAGGCTGTGATTGGGCAGTGACTAGGCTGTGATTGGCAGTGACTAGGGTGCTGATGGGCAGTGACTAGGCTGTGATTGGGCAGTGACTAGGCTGTGGATTGGGCAGTGACTAGGCTGTTGATTGGGCAGTGAGTAGGGCTGTGATTGGGCATCACTATGCTGTGAATTGGGCAGTGACGTAAGGCTGATGATTGGGCAGTCGGAGTAGGCGTGATTGGGCAGTGACTAGGCTGTGTAATTGGGCAGTATCTAGCTGTGATTGGGCAGTGACTGGCTGTGGATTTGGCAGTGAGTAGGCTGTGTATTGGGGCGGTGACTGGCTGTGATGGGGCAGTGAGTAGGCTGTGATTTGTGGCAGCTGAACTGGGCTGTGATTGGGCGGTGACTAGGCTGGAATTGGGAGTGATAGGCTGTGATGGGCGGTGACAGGGCGTGATTGGGGCAGTGACTGGCATGTGATTTTGGGCGGTGACTAGGCTGTGATTGGGAGTGACTGGGCTGTCGATTGGGCAGTGAAGTATCGGGGGGGAGGGCGTGATTGGGCCGTGACTGAGCTTCGTGATTGGGCGGTGGCACTAGGCCTGTCGATTGGGCAGCTGACTGGGCTGTGATTGGGCAGTGAGTAGGCTGTGATGGGCAGTGACTAGGCTGTGAATTGGGCAGTCACTATGCTGTGATTGGGGCATGACTGGGCTGTGAATTGGGCAGTGCGTAGGCCTGTGATTGGGCGGTGACTAGGCTGGGTGGATTGGGGGTGGACTAGGCTGTGATTGGGCAGTCACTATGCTAGTGATCTGGGCGGTGACTGGGCTGTGATGGGCAGTGAGTAGGCCCTTGTGATTGGGCGGTGACTAGGCGTGATTGGGCAGTGGACAGGCTGTGGATTGGGCAGTGACGGGCTGTGATGGGCAGTGAAGATTGGCTGTTGATTGGGCATGACAGGCTGTGATTGGGCAGTCATATGCTGTGATTGGGCGTGAATGGGCTGTGACTTGGGGCACTGAGTAGGCTGGTGATTGGGCAGTGACTGGCTTGTGATTGGGCAGTGATAGGCTTGTGATTGGGAAGTCACTATGCTGGTGATTGGCGGTGAACTGGCGTGATTGGCAGTGAGGTAAGGCTGTGATTGGCCCGTGACTTAGGCTGGTGATTTGGGCAGTGCTAGGCTGCTGATTGGGCAGTGATAGCTGTGAATTGGGCAGTCACTATGCTGTCGATTGGCAGTGATAGGCGTGTGAATGGGCAGTGGGTAGGCTGATGATTGGGCAGTCACTATGCTGTGATGGGCGAGTGACTGGGCTGTGATTGGGAGTGAGTAGGCTGTTGATTGGGCATGACTAGGCTGTGATTGGGCAGTCACTAGGCTGTGATTGGGCAGTACTGGCTGTGATTGGCAGTGAGTAGGCTGGATTGGCAGTGATGGGCTGTGATTGGGCCGAGTGAGTAGGCTGTGATTTGGCATGACTAGGCTGTGATTGGGCAGTCCCTATGCTGTGCTTGGGCGGTGCTGGGCTGTGATTGGGGCAGTGAGTAGGCTGTGATTGGGCAGTGAGCTAGGCGTGATTGGGGCGTGAGCTAGGCTGTGATGGGCATGTCACTATGCTGTGATTGGGCGGTGACCTGGGCTGTGATTGGGCAGTGAGTAGGCGTGTGCATTGGGCATGGACTAGGCTGTGATTGGCAGTGACTAGTGTGATTGGGCAGTGACTAGGCTGTGATTGGGCAGTCACTATGCTGTGTTTGGGCAGTGACTAGGCTGTGATTAGGGCAGTGAGTGTCTGTGATTGGGCAGTCACTATGCGCGTGTGATTGGGCAGTGACTAGGCTGTGATTGGGCAGTGGGACTAGGCTGTGATTGAGTCACTATGCTGTGATTGGGCCGGTGACTGGGGCTGTATTGGGACAGTCGAGTAGCGCTGTGATTGGGCAGTGAGCTAGGACGTGTGATGTGGCACGTGGATAGGCTGGGATTGGGCATGCTAGCGTGATTGGCCAGTCACTATGCTGTGATTGGCAGTGACTAGCTGTGATTGGGAGTGAGTAGGCTGTGATTGGGCAGTCCCTATGCCTGTGATTGGGCAGTGAACTAACTGTGATTGGGACAGTGACTAGGGTGATTGGGCAGTGACTAGGGCTGTGATTGGGGCCGTGAACTAGGGCTGGATTGGGCAGCTAGAGTAGGTGTATATGGCGGTGACTAGGCTGTGCATTTGGGCAGTGACCGGGCTGTGATTGGGCTGGTGAGTAGGCTGTGATTTGGCGTGCACAAAAAAAAAAAGAAAACAAAAAAGGTGCTGTGATTGGCAGTGGAGTAGGCTGGTGATTTGGGGCGGTGATAGGGCTGGTCGCGTTGGGCAGTGAATCTAGGCTGTGATTGGGCAGTGACTAGAGGCTGTGATGGGCAGACGCAGAGGAGACTGACT
>NW_019946708.1:0-8453 GCF_002910315.2 Salvelinus sp. IW2-2015
CCTTCTTTCTTCCTATCTCCCACCAGTCTCCCATCCATTCCTCTCCCTATCCCACCAGCATCCCTTCTTTCTTCCCTTCTTTTTCCTATCCCACCAGCACCTTCTTCTTTCTTCCCTATCCCACCATCATCCTTCTTATTTCCTCTTTCTTCCCCACTCCTCCACCAGCATCCCTCCTTCTTCCCTTCTTTTCCCTATCCCCACCAGCATCCATTCCTTCTTCCCTTATCCCCACCAAGCATCCCTTCTTTCTTCCCTTTCTTTCCTTCCCTATCCCACCAGCATCCCTTCTTTCTTCCCTTCTTTCTTCCCTATCCCCACCAGCATCCCTTCTTCTTCTTCCCTTCATCTTCCCTTCAATCTCCATCAGCATCCCTTCTTTCTTCTCCTTCTTCTCTATTCGCCCGACCAGCATCCTCTTTCTCCCTTCTTTCTCCTCTCCACAGCATCCCTTCTTTCCATATCCCACCAGCATCCCTTCTTTCTTCATATCCCACCAAGCATCCCTTCTTTCTTCCCTATCCCACCAGCATCCCTTCTTTCTTTCCCACCAGCATCCATTCCTTCCCCTATCCCACCAGCATCCTTCTTTCTTCCCTATCTCCACCAGCATCCCTTCTTTCTTCCCTATCTCCACCAGCATCCCCTTTCTTCCCTATCCACCAGCATCCCTTCTTGACTTCCCTTCTTTCTTCCCATCCACCAGCATCCTCTTCTTTTCCCTTCTTTCTTCCTATCCCCACCAGCATCCCTTCTTTCTCCTCTTCTTCCCCTCCCACCAGCACCCTTCTTCTCCATACCCACTAGCATCCCTTCTTCCTATCTCACCAGTCAACCCTTCTTCTTCCTATCCCCCCAGCATCCCTTCTTTCTTCCCTATCCCACCAGCATCTCATCTTTCTTCCCAATCCCCCACCACCATCCCTTCCTTCTTCGCCTTCTTTTCTTCCCTATCTCCACCAGCATCCCTTCTTTCTCCCTATCCCCACCAGCATCCTATCCTTTACTTCCCTTCTTTCTTCCCTATTCTCCACCAGCACCCTTCTTTCTTCCCTTCTTTCTTCCCTATCCCACCAGCATCCCTTCTTTCTTCCCTTTCTTCCCTATCCCCACCACAGCATCCTTCTTTCTCCCTTCTTTCTTCCCTACCCACCCACATTCCTTCTTTCTTCCTTCTTTCTGCCCTATCCCCACCAGCATCCCTTCTTCTTCCTTCTTTCTTCCATCTCCACCAGCATCCCTTCTTTCTTCCCATCCCACCGCATCCCTATTATTTCTTCCCTTCTTCTTCCCTATCTCCACCAGCATCCCTTCTTCTTCCCTATCTCCACCAGCATACCCTCCTTCTTCCCTTCTTTCTTCCCATCCCACCCACATCCCCTTCTCTTTTCTTCCCGCTTTCTTCCGTATCCCCACCAGCATCCCTCTCTTCTTCCCTCTCCACCAGCATCCATCTTTCTTCCCTATCCCCACCAGCATCCCGCTTTTCTTCCTTCTTCTCCCTATCTCCACCAGCATCCCTATTTCTCCCTTCTTTCTTCCCTATCTCCACCAGCATCCCTCCTTCTTCCCTTCTTTCTTCCCTATCTCCACCAGCATCCCTTCTTTTCTTCCCTTCTTTCTTCCCTATCCCACCAGCATCCCTATATTTCTCCCTTCTTTCTTCCCTATCCCCACCAGCATCCTTCTTTCTTCCTTCTTCTCCCTATCTCCACCAGCATCCCTCATTTCTTCCTCTATCCCCACCAGCCCTTCTTTCTCCCTTCTTCTTCCCTATCTCCACCAGCATCCCTTCCTTCTCCCTTATTTTTCCCTATCCCCACCAGCATCCCATTTCTTCCCTATCCCCACCAGCATCCCTTCTTTCTTCCCTATCCCCACCAGTATCCCGCCTTCTTCCTCTTTCTTCCCTATCCCCACCAGCATCCCATCTTTCTTCCCTATCTCCACCAGCATCCCTTCCTTCTTCCCTTCTTTCATTCCCTATCTCCACCAGCATCCCTTCCTTCTCCCTTATTTCTCTCCCTATCCCCACCAGCATCCCATCTTTCTTCCCTATCCACACCAGCATCCCTTCTTTCTTCCCTATCCCCACCAGCTATCCCTTCCTTCTTCCTCTTCTTCTTCCCTATCCACCAGCATTCCCATCTTCTTCCCTATCCCCACCAGCATCCCTTCTTTCTCTCCCTATCCCACCAATCCCTTCCTTCTTCCCTTCTTTCTTCCCTATCCCCACCAGCATCCATTCTTTCTTCCCATAATCCCCACCAGCATCCCATCTTTCTTCCCTATCTCCACCAGCATCCCTTCTTTCTTCCTCTTAGTCTTCCCTATCCCCACCAGCATCCCTTCCTTCTTCCCTTATTCTACCATCCCCACCAGCATCCCTTCTTTCTACCCTATCCCCACCAGCATCTGCATATCCAGCGAAAATATAAATGCATCATTATTCCAAATTAAATCAATTTCTAACGGATGATTAATAACAGACGAATCAATGCTGAAACGATGTCGGAGTTTATTTGATAGCTTTCTGCAAACTGGAAATGACTTGTCAGTTGTGTTATTAATCTGTGGCACGTGTTGTTCTGCCTTTAATGACACACACACACACACACACACACACACACCACACACACACACACAGACACACACACACACAACACACACACACACACACACACACACAACACACACACCACACAGAGATAATAACACCCTATAAATACATTGAATGCCCCTACAAGCACCAAATGAATGGCCCCATATTCCCTAGTGCGCACTACTTCTGACTTGTGCCCTAAGCTAGGAATAGTCCATCAATACATCACGTTCCGCTCGTCAGACAGAGTTAAATGGTTGAAGCTCCATCTTTCGTCTTTATACACATTAACAGTGCATTCTTTTTCTCCTCTCTCTCTCTCTGTTTCTCTCTCTCTCTCTCTGTCTCTCTCTCTTCTCTCTCTCCGCTCTCTCGTCTCTCTCTCCTGTCTCTCTCGTCTCCTCTCTCTGCTCTCCTCTCTGTCTCCCTGTCTCCTCTCCTCTGTCTCATCTCTCTCCTATCTCTCTCTCCCATTCGTCTCCTCTCTCTCAGACTTGGGTCTGGACAGTTCCAGTGAAGCGATATGATGGAAAGCTAAGCAGTGCTGTGCGCGGCAGGCGGGTTATGGACGGAGGAGGATGGTTACGCAGGCGGGTGATGGACGGAGGGGATGGGTTACGGGCAGCGGTGATGGACGAGGAGGATGGGTTACGCGGAGGCGGGTGATGGACGGAGAGGAGGTTTGTTGTGGTCAGCAGTGTGACATGGGAGGGAGAGGGATGTTGTTGGGTCAGGCAGTGATGGACGGATGAGAGGATGGTTGTGGTCAGGCAGTGATGATGGAGGGAGGATGGGTTGTGTCAGGCATATGACGGTGGGAATGGTTTGATGGTGAGGAGAGGTGATGGTGAGGTTGAGGGAGGATGTGTGGTCAGCAGTGAGGACGGAGGAGATGGATGGGTTGTGTCAGGCAGGTGATGGACGGTGGAGGAGAGGGTTGTGGTCAGGCAGGTGATGGACGGTGGGAGGATGGTTGTTCAGCATATGGAATAGGAGGGATGGATGGTTTGTAGGTGGTCAGGCAGGTGAGGACAGTAGGAGAGGATGGGTTGTGTCAGGCAAGTGATGGAACAGGAGAGGATGGGTTGTGGTCAGGCAGGTGATCGAGTGGAGAGCATGGATTGTGGTCAGCAGGTGATGGACAGTGGAGATGGTTGTTCAGCAGGTGTGGACGAGGAGGAGGATGTTGTTCAGGCAGTGATGGACGGAGGGAGGGAGGATGGGTTTGGTCAGGCAGGTATGGACAGTGGAGGAGGATGATGGGTTTGCGTCAGGCAGGTATGGATGAGAGGAGGGATGGTTGTGGTCAGGCAGGTGATGGTATGGAGGGAGGGAGGATGGGTTGTGTCAGGCAGTGATGGACAGTGGAGGAGGTGAGTGGATGGGAGGGAGGGTTGTGTCAGGGCAGGTGATGGGACAGTGGGAGGAGGGAGGATGGTTTGTGTCAGGCAGGTGAGGATGGAGGAGGAGGGAGGGTTGTGGTCAGGCAGGTATGCAAGTGGAGAGGGAGGGCATGGGTTGCTTGGTCAGGCAGGTGATGGACGAGGACGGGAGGAGGATTGTCAGGCAGGTGAGATGGAGGAGGGAGGATGGTTGGTTGTTCAGGCAAGTGATGGACGGAGGAGAGGATGGGTTTCGTCAGCAGGTGATGGACAGTGGAAGGAGATGGGAGGGTTGTGGTCAGGCAGGTGATGGATTAGGGAGGGATGATGGGTTTGGTCAGGCGGGTGATGACGGAGAGGAGGATGTTGTTGGTCAGGCAGGTGATGGACGGTGGAGGAATAGGTTGCGGTGGGTATTAGATGGAGAAATTGAGAACCATTACCATTACCATTACCATTACCTGAGGACCATTACCTGTCTATCTATTGTTTAAAGTCCCGCTGAATGACGTATGAGAACGTTACCTGTCTATCTACTGTTTAAGTCTCGCCTGAATGACGTTTGTCCACGAGTCTTTTTCGTAACCTGCGTAGCAGTCCCAAATGGCCCCCTATTCCCAAATAGTGCACTACTTTTGACCAGCCCTATATAGTGCACTACTTTAGACCAGAGCCCTGTATAGTACACTACTTTAGACCAGGGCCCTATCTGACCCTATTCCCTGTATAGTGCACTACTTTGACCAGGGCCTGTATAGTGCACTACTTTTGACCAGCCCTGTATATGCACTACTTTAGACCAGAGCCCTGTATAGTACACTACTTTAGTCCAGGCCCTATGGCACCCTATCCCTGTATAGTGCACACTTTTGACCAGGCCCTGTATAGTGCACTACTTTGACCAGGGCCCGCTATATGCACTACTTTTGACCAGGCCCTATATAGTGCACTACTTTAGACCAGGGCCCTATGGCCCCCTATTCCCGATATAGTGCACTACTTTAGACCAGAGCCCTGTATGGTGCACTACTTTAGACCAGGCCCTTATAGTGCACTACTTTTGACCAGGGCCCTGTATAGTGCACTACTTTAGACCAGGGCCCTATATAGTGCACTACTTTAGACCAGGCCCTATGGCCCTATTTCCCGATATAGTGCACTACTTTAGACCAGAGCCCTATAGAACCCTATTCCCGATATAGTGCACTACTTTAGACAGACCCTGTATAGTGCACTACCTTAGACCAGGCCCTGTATAGTGCACTACTTTAGACCGAGATCCTTATAGTGCACTACTTAGACCAGAAAGCCCGTATTAGTGCACTACTTTTGACCAGGGCCCTGTATAGTGCACTACTTTTGACCAGGGCCCTGCCATATATAGTGCACTACTTTAGACCAGGGCCCTATGGCCCCTATTCCCTATATAGTGCACTACTTTAGACAGGGCCCTGTATAGTGACTAACTTTTGACCAGGCCCTATATAGTGCACTACTTTTGACCAGGGCCCTATATAGTGCACTACATTTGACCAGGCCCTATATAGTGCCACTACTTACCAGAGCCCCCCTGTATAGTGCACTACTTTAGACCAGGACCCATAGGTTGCTATGTGGGACACAGACTGGGTTTGATAAACCCTCCTTCCCCTTTTCAGAAAGTCATTTGGAGCCTGGAGTGGGTTTTGTCTTATCCTTTCATTCTGGGGGATATTTGTTTACATTTTTATTTGTCATCTCAAAAGTAATCCTAGATGGATTAAAGGGAAACTGATTAAAGGGAAACTGTCACAGAGTCTTAGTTGTGGAATATATTTTATTAGGAGATTTACAGTTCTTTGATATAACCTATCAAGTTGAAAAAGTACGTTTAAATAAAACAAACTCTTATCAGATTTTTTTAAATCAAATTTTGGTCTAACGGGTCAAATGCTAGCCTGGTCCCAGATCTGTTTGCAGATAGCACAGCTGACAAGAAGAGCATAGGGAGAGAGGACAAACTGGTCTGTGACCAGGCAGGCAAAACGCAGATTTTTGTGCCACTTCTAATCAGATTGAGACCAGAGTTGGCAGGAATATTCTCCTACAGATTCATTTCCCGAGCCCTTCCACCGCTCTCTTCTATATGTCTTTGACATTCACATTTTTCTGCATCATTAGCCCTTAAAGAGGGAGTGATTTTTAATCACACTGACCATCTATCAGGCTTTAAGGAGGAGATGCCAGCAGATAGCTCCAGAAGGTAGCTTGCTCTGCTCCAGAATCTGTCCTATAACATAAAAAATACTGCCCTTATAAATTTGTGTGCAGTACTGAAAAAGTGTGTGTGAAATCCTAAAATCCTGACTCAGTCACACCAGCTCTGTCTGTCACGCCCTGGCCATAGAGAGGCTTTTATTCTCTATTTTGGTTAGGCCAGGGTGTGACTAGGGTGGGCATTCTAGTTTCTTTATTTCTATGTTTTCTAGTTCTTTGTGTTTTGGCCGTGTGTGGTTCTCAATCAGAGGCAGCTGTCTATCGTAGTCTCTGATTGGGAACCATACTTAGGTATCCCTTTTTCCCACCTGTCTTTGTGGGAAGTTGACTATGTTTAGGACACATTGCCTTTGAGCTTCACGGTTTGTTTTTGTTAGTGTTTATTGTTTTTGTTCGGCGTCATTTTTATTAATAAAAGAAAATGTACGCTGCACCTTGGTCCTCTTCCTTTAACAGCCGTGACACCGTTTATCAGTTACACCAGCTCTGTCAGGAGGAATGGGCCAAAATTCACCCAACGTATTGTGGGAAGCTTGTGGAAGGCTACTCGAAACGTTTGTCCCAAGTTAAACAATTTAAAGGCAATGCTACCAAATACTAATGATGAAAGAAATAAAAGCTGACTTCAACTGTACCTACCCACTATACCTATCTACCCACTATACCTACCTACCTACCCACTATACATACATATCTACCCACTATACCTACCTACCTACCCACTATACATACATATCTACCCACTATACCTATCTACCCACTATACCTATCTACCCACTATACCTACCTACCCACTATACCTATCTACCCACTATCCCAGTCGTGTGGTCAGGTGCCACAAAGAAGGACTTAGGAAAATTGCAATTGTCTCAGAACAGGACAGCACTGCTGGCGCTTGGATGTACGCAGAGAGCTAATATTAATAATATGCATGTCAATCTCTCCTGGCTCAAAGTGGAGGAGAGATTGACTTCATCACTACTTTTATTTAGGAGAGGTATTGACATGTTGAATGCACCTTGCTGTCTGTCTAAACTACTGTCACACAGCTCAGACACCCATGCATACCCCACAAGACATGCCACCAGAGGTCTGTTTTAACTACTAGCACACAGCTCAGACACCCATACATACCCCACAAGACATGCCACCAGAGGTCTCTTCACAGTTCCCAAGTCCAGAACAGACTATGGGAGGAACACAGTACTACATAGAGCCATGACTACATGGAAATCTATTCCACATCAAGTTACAGACGCAGCAGGATAATCATATTTGAAAAACAGATAAAATACACCTTATGGAACAGCAGGAACTGTGAAGCAACACAAACATAGGCACAGACACATGCATACACACACAATAACATATGCACTACACACACACGTACACATGGATTTTGTTTTGTAGATATGTGGTAGTAGAGTAGTGGGCTGAGGGCACACAGAGTGTTGTGAAGTCTGTGAATGTATTGCGATGTTTTTAAAATTGTATAACTGCGTTAATTTAGCTGAACCCCAGGAAGAGTAGCTGCTGCCTTGGCAGGAACTAATGGGGATCCATAATAAACCCCAGGAAGAGTAGCTGCTGCCTTGGCAGGAACTAATGGGGATCCATAATAAACCCCAGGAAGAGTAGCTGCTTCCTTGGCAGGAACTAATGGGGACCCATAATAAACCCCAGGAAGAGTAGCTGCTGCCTTGCAGGAAGTAATGGATCCATAATAAACCCCAGGAAGAATAGCTGCTGCCTGTTCAGAACTAATGGGGATCCATAATAAACCCCAGGAAGAGTAAGCTGCTGCCTTGGCAGGAACTAATGGGATCCATAATAAACCCCAGGAAGAGTAGCTGCTTCCTTGGCAGGAACTAATGGGGATCCATAATAAACACCAGGAAGAGTAGCTGCTGCCTTGGCAGGACTAATGGGATCCATAATAAACCCCAGGAAGAGTAGCTGCTTCCTTGCAGAACTAATCGGGGATCCATAATAACACCCAGGAAGAGTAGCTGCTTCCTTGGCAGGAAACTAATGAGGATCCATAATAAACCCAGGAAGAGTAGCTGCTGCCTTGGCAGGAACGGATGGGATCCATAATAAACCCCAGGAAAGTAGCTGCTGTCTTGACGGAAACTAATGGGTATCCATAATAAAACCACAGGAAGAGTAGCTGCTACCTTGGCAGGAACTAATGGGATCCATAATAAACCCAA
>NW_019946708.1:15364-22153 GCF_002910315.2 Salvelinus sp. IW2-2015
GAGTGGGAATCACCCACCTGAGTGTCCCAGGTTCTAAATCAGTCCCTGATTACGAAGGGGGGACATCACCCACCCGGGTTCTTGATTGTGTGTCCCAGGTTCTAAATTCATGGCCCTGATTTAGAGGGGGAATCACCCCACCTGGTTGTTCCCAGGTCTAAATCAGGCCCTGAAATTTAAGGAAAGGGGAATCACCCACCGGTGTCCCGGCCTATTAATCAGGCCCTGATTAGAAGGGAATCACCCACCTGGTGTCCCAGGTCTAAATCAGGCCCTGATTAGAAGGGAACACATAAAACAAGCAGTGGAACTGGCTTCGAGGTCCCGAGTTGAGTTTGAGGGTTTTAGACAGACGGGTTGCTTCTGTCAATGTACCAATGCTCGAGCTAACACGTCTGTAGAAGTTCCGCCGGGAAACACATCATCGATGACGTCACTGTCGTATCCTTTTTTTTTGCCCTAGCTGAAAATGAGCACAATTCCCGCCTGCATGTTAAGCCCCGCCTACAAAACGTGTGATTTGTCGGGAGAGCTGTCTGTCTGAAGCGGACACTCCTCGGAACATTATATTTTTTCCCTTTTTGAAAATGTCAGAGGAGCCGACATCTTCCTCCTGACCTTGTGCCGTTGCCGAGACAACTGGCTCACGTTGCTCCAAGGTCTGAGATATCCGAGACACATGCTCTTCATTGTGATCAGAGGGCTGATATAAATACTATGTATGTCAGTCTCTCTTGACTAAGAGTTGAGGAGAGACTGACTGCATCACTTCTTCTTTTTATAAGAAACATTAATYTGTTGAAAATCCTAAATTGTTTGCATAGTCAACTTACACACAGCTCTGACACACACACTTARCCCACCAGACYTGCCACCAGGGGTCTTTTCACAGTCACCAAATCCAGAACAAATTCAAGAAAGCGTACAGTATTATATATAGTCCTTATTGCATGGAACTTCCTTCCATCTCATTTTGCTGAAATAAACAGCAAACCTGGTTTCAAAAAACAGATAAAGCAACGCCTCTCCCCTATTTGACCTGGATAGTTTGTGTCTATGCATTGATATGTAGGCTACGTGTGCCTTTTTTAAATGTATGTAGTTCTGTCCTTGAACTGTTCTTGTCTAATGATGTTCTGTATTATATGTCATGTTTTGTGTGGAACCCCAGGAAGAGTAGCTGCTGCTTTTGCAACAGCTAATTTCCCAAGTCTAAATTCTAATAAAATACCTAAAAAAAAATCCAAATAAACAGTGTATCTGTAACTAGACTGCCCTAGGGTATAGAGATATAGGTCTATATATGTCACTTTCTGGACTGACCAGATATCAGAACCATCAGAGCTTCCAGCCAGTAATATCTGTAATATCAGAGCCATCAGAGCTTCCAGCTAGTAATATCTGTAATATCAGAGCCATCAAAGTGTGCAGCTGGTAATATCTGCTTAATCAACTTCTTGATATGAACACCATAGTCAGATGAATATCTGGCAAATAAAAAGTCTCCAACAGGATGTAAACATTTTGGCCAACATTCAAGAAAGTTCTTTTTATGTAAGGGAAGAAGTGATTTGGACTTCATTTCAGATCATACACATGGACCAACTACTTACATGTATTCTATTATAAAGCCTTTATCGTTTGTTTGTGGCATTTCGAGGGAAACAAAGGATTAAAAATTGCTGACGCTCACAACACTTCTCATGCCTTTGTTCAGGTATTTACCCCTTTGTGATGTAACGTCCAGTACAACATGCCATACACATTAAAGCAGTTTATTCATATAAAAGATGCCTTTGGTCCTCCTTTTTGTTATCAATTGTCCCTTATACCAACAACACCTCTGTCTACCAAAACCTTACTATGTTACCACCTTCTTTCTACCCAAAACCTACATGGGTATCTACCTTCGTCTACCAAAACCTACTATTGACCTTAAATACCTTCTGTCTACCAAAACTACTTTGTACCTACCTTCTGGTCTACCAAAACCTACTATTGGTACCTTAATACTTCTTCTACAAAAACCTACTATTGTGTACCCTAAGACTCGTCACCACAAACCTACTGGTGTTTACCTACCTTCTGTCTACCCAAAAACACATTTACCTTAACCTTCCTGTCTACCAAAACCTCACTATGGTACCTTAAACCACTCTGCTACCAAACACCTACTATGGTACCTCACACCTTCTTCTACCAAAAACCTTACTATTTGACCCTTGCACCTTCGTCAACCAAATACCTACTATTGTACCTTAACACCTTTCTGGTCACTCTAAAGACCTCATTACCTTAATAACCCTGTCCAAACCTACTATTGTGTACCTTGAACTTGTCTACCAAAAAACCTACTATTTACCTAATACCTTTCGTCTACCAAAACTTACTAGTACCTAATACCTATCTCTACCAAAACTACTATTGTGTCACTTTAATACCCCTCTGTTCCCAAAAACCTACTATTGTTACCGTTATAACTCGTCCTACCCAAACCTACTAGTTTACCTAATACCTCTCTACCAAAACACTATTGGACCCTTAACACCTTCTTCACCAAAAACCTACTAGTTTTTACCTCAAGCAACCTTCTGTCTACCAAAACCAATTGTTGTACCTTAATACCTTCTGTCTACCAAAACCACGATTTCATACCTTAACACACTTCTGGTCTACCAAAACATACTATGTACCTAATACCTTCTGTCTAATCCAAAAACTAATTTTACCTAATACCTCGTCTACCAAAACCTATTACCTACACATCGATCTACCAAAACCCTATCCTAATGCATTGACCTTTCCAC
Source organism: Salvelinus sp. IW2-2015 (assembly GCF_002910315.2). Classification (NCBI taxonomy): domain Eukaryota; kingdom Metazoa; phylum Chordata; class Actinopteri; order Salmoniformes; family Salmonidae; genus Salvelinus; species Salvelinus sp. IW2-2015. The sequence continues at coordinate 18,172 of NW_019946708.1, forward strand.
CTTCGATCTACCAAAAACCTACTATTTAACTTAGCACCTTCTGTCTACCAAAACCTAACTATTGTTACAGTACCTGCTGCTACCAAAACCTACTGAACGACCTTCTGTCTACCAAAACCTACTATGTTACCTATACCTTCGTCTATCCAAAGACCCTACCTTTGGGTACCTTAGCACACCTTCTCGGGTCTCACCAAAACGTACTATTTTACCTTAATACCTTTCTCTACCAAAACACACTAGTACTCTTTAACACCTTTCTGGTCTACCAAACACATTCAGGATCTGTACCGTCCACACACTTTCTTGCTGACCAAATCCTAGCGATTGCTGAACTAATACCTTCTGTCTACACAACGCACAGCTCGTACCTGAGCAGCTTCTGGCTACCAAAAACCACTATGGTGTACGCTTGGAGGACCGCTTCGACCAAAAGCCACTAGGGTGACCTCTAATATTACTCGTGCGACCAACCACTAGGGCTGACCTTAAACCTGCGGCGACCAAAACAGACAGGCTTAACCGGTGGTACCCAAAACCAAGGTACCGGAATACCCCGCGGGACGACCAAACACGACGTAGGGGTAACCGTAAACTCGTCTCCTGCACGCGACCAAACAGAGAATACGGAGGGACGAAGACCGTCGCGACCCAAAACCGACGGCAGTTGGACGGAAGACGGCGCGCTGACCTAAACGACGATGGGTGACAGAGCACACCCTCCCGCACCTCCATGTTCACACTTACATGTACCGGGTAATTGGAATAGAAAGAGATGTCGGAGGAGTAACCTGGAGGTCGGGGGGGGACTCACATAATGAACCTAAGGATTCCACCCTGAAATCTAGTATAGTAAGCGCTGCCGGAGTGGAGGAGCGCCTGAGGGTACGGGAAGGACAGCAAGGGATCCAGAACATGGTGCGAGAATGTAAATAGACGTACGTCTCAGAATAATAAAGACCTTATAAATCCGAATCAATGTGAGCGCGCGAAAATCTGAAGAGGAGAAACATGTCCCACCATGCCGTTCGACGAACACGCACACGAGAGCTGGCACATCAAGACCACTACCACCGTATGCAGCGCTGGGTTAACGGCGCTGCTCGAAAGAAAGCTGACAGACAAGCAAGAAGTAGGAGCCCTACCATGAGCCTCTCTAATGTAAGGAGGCGGAGGACACTGCCACGAACTGACACCAAGGCTTGAGATCAGCAAAAGTATTTCTAAAACACAACGATGTGTGCTGTGATGTTGTGTAGAGGTGCGGAGCAGCCTCACCCCCACTTCGCACCGCAACCCGCACGCGCGGCATCGTCGTGCCTCAAACCCCCGCACGTGTCCGCACCCCCTACTTCTTCCGCGAAACCCCCCGCACTGCCGCTTACGCGAACCTTCTCTGCTGTCGGCGTGCTCACCTATGTATGTAGTCGGCCCGTCATCCGGTGCATGAGCCGTGATCAGTGTCCTCGACGTCTGATAGACGGGAGCAGCCCCTGTGCTGCTGTTGAGAAAGATGTGTTGCTGTCTGATAATGCCCCTGCTAGTGATAGATAGTGTGTCTACGTGGTTGAATCGTCCTGTATTGCTATGTAAGGAAACTATGTGACAGACCCAAACATAATTGACTAGTGTGAGCAGTTTGAACACTGTGTTGACCACTTTGGAATGACGCAAAAGTGAGACTATATGATAGCTCGACTAGAATCTAGTATTGGGACAGAGCTGAAACTTTAGAAAGTATTAGAACTGCTATGAACAAAGGCTAGAACCTTGCACAGAATAGATCCTATTCCTCGCGCTCAGCTGTGATAGGGGTTGACCGAGGTTGATAAGTATATAACATATTGACAGCGAATACGAGCTTTGAGCTGTAGAAACTGTGACAGAGATAAGAACTGTCCTGACAAGAATAAGAAACTTGAACAGAGAGGAAAATGAACGATTACAGATTGAACTGTTGACATCGTAGAACTTCTGACCAGATTGAAACTTTGACATGATTAGAACTTTGGACAGATTAACTTTGACAGAAATAGAAACGTGGCTTGCAGGTTGAGAAGCTGTTTGGACAGATATGAACTTTGAACAATGTAAGAACTTCTTGATCAGAGTCTGGAACTCTTGACGAATGTGTCAGAACGTTATATTACCGGTAGCAGACGGCATACAAAACAGGCACAACAGAGGACCAGAAGTGACCTTCGCATGCGTTCAACAGTGACTTTTCATACATGATTTAGCTTCAAATTGAGAAAGGCCCCGACCTATACATCTTCACATCTCTTGCCCTCCGGCTACATACAGACCACTGAGCTCCTGCCGTTAAAGCTGACCTGACCCAGCCAGCTCCGAGAGCCCCCAAATAAAAGAGCAGGCACCCAGACGAGAAGAGGCGGTTACTTATTTTAGGAAGTACCAGGGTTAAGTCAAGCCAGTCGCACGGCTGAAGCTTCTGATAATCTACACTATATGTTACTGGCTGGAAGCTCTTGATGGTTATACTCTACAGATATTACTGGCTTGGACAGTTTATCTGATGGCTCTGATAATTACAGATATTACCTGGCTGGGAATGCTCTTGATCGGCTCTGATCATTACAGATATTATGCTGGTGGAAGCTTCTGATGGCTCTGATAGTTAGCAGATATTACCTAGCTGGAAGCTTGATGGCTCTGATCATGAACAGATATTACTGGCTGGAAAGCATCTGATGCGCTCTGAATATTACAGATATTACATGGCTGGAAGCTCTGATGGCTCTGATATTACAAATATTACTGTGCGTGGAAGCTCTGACTGGCTTCTATGTCATTAATATTTACTAGCTGGAAGCTCTGATGGCTCTATATTACATATATTACAGGCTGGAAGCTCTTGCATGCGCTCTAGATATTACAGAATTACTTGCTGGAAGCTCTGATGGCTCTATCAGATATAGTGACACGAGGGCTATATTACGATAGGGCTGGAAGCTCTGATGGCTCTGATATATACAGATATTTACTAGGCTGGAACTCCTGATGCTTCTGATATTACATTTTGATAATTACTGATGCTTGGAACTCTGAGTGGTCTCTGATATTAGCAGACTCATTACTGGGCTGGAAGCTGCTGATGGGTTCTGTATTAACAGATTATTACATGGGGCTGGAAGCTCTGATGGTCGATGATTCTACAGATTCTATGCTGGAAGCTCTGATGGCTCTGATATTACGAGTGATTACTATCTGGAAGCTGCTGATGGCTCTGAATATTACAGATATTACTGGCCGGTAAGCTCTGATGGTTCTGATATTAAGATCATTACTGCTGAAGCTCTGACTGGCTTCTGATATTAGCAGATACTTACTTGGCTGGAAGCTCTTGAATGGCCCTGATATTTACTAGACATTAACTGGCTGACAATGCTTGATGCGGCTCTGATATACAGAATACTTACACCTGGCTGGTAAGCTCTGATGGTCTTTCTGGATCCATTACAAGCATATTACTGGCTCTGGAAGGCTCTGCAGCGTTCCTGATATTTAGCATATTATGAGCTGGAGACTCTGATGGCTCTGATCATTACACGAATATATGGCTTTGAAGCTCTATTGCTGTGGATCTGGCCTGAAAGCTCTGATGGTTCTGGACTATCTACAGATAGTTACCTGGCTGGAAGGCTTTGACTGGTCTGATATTCAGATATTACTGGCTGGAAGCTCTGATGGTCTCTAGATATTACCGAATATTACTGGCTGAAAGGCTCTGATGGCTCTTGCAATATTACAGATAACTAGGACTGAAGCTCTGAATGTCTGAATCATACAGAATATTTACTTGCTGGAAGCTCTGATGGTCTGATATTACTAGATATTACTTATAGCCTGGAAGGCTCTGATGGCTATCTGATATTAATATTATGCACCTGAGCGTTCGATATAAGATACTGAGCTTGGAAGGCTCTGATGGCTCTGATTATTACAGCATTTACTGGCTGAA